>NC_086444.1:79061644-79320840 GCF_028390025.1 Pseudophryne corroboree | reverse complement strand
CTGCTAAACTAGTATGAAGAAAAAAAAGCCACCACATGTATACAATGTAGAGGATGGATAGTATAGTATTATTACTTATGGACACGAGTGACGACACAGAGGTAGGTACAGCCGTGGCCTACCATACTGCTATATATATAATATATAACAAGAATAATAATAACGGACCTTGTGGACACTGTCAGCAGACTGCTAAACTAGTATGAAGAAAAAAAAGCCACCACAGGTATACAATGTAGATGGATGGATAGTATACTATTATTACTTATGGACGACGAGTGACGACACAGAGGTAGGTACAGCCATGGCCTACCAGTACTGCTATATATATAATATATACAGGAATAATAATAACGGACCTGGTGGACACTGTCAGCAGACTGCTAAAACTAGTATGAAGAAAAAAAAGCCACCACAGGTATACAATGTAGATGGATGGATAGTATAGTATTATTACTTATGGACGACGAGTGACGACACAGAGGTAGGTACAGCCTTGGCCTACCGTACTGCTATATATATAATATATACAGAATAATAATAACGGACCTGGTGGACACTGTCAGCAGACTGCTAAACTAGTATGAAGAAAAAAAAGCCACCACAGGTATACAATGTAGATGGATGGATAGTATAGTATTATTACTTATGGACGACGAAGTGACGACACAGAGGTAGGTACAGCCGTGGCCTACCGTACTGCTATATATATAATATATACAGAATAATAATAACGGACCTGGTGGACACTGTCAGCAGACTGCTAAACTAGTATGAAGAAAAAAAAGCCACCACAGGTATACAATGTAGATGGATGGATAGTATACTATTATTACTTATGGACGACGAGTGACGACACAGAGGTAGGTACAGCCGTGGCCTACCGTACTGCTATATATATAATATATACAGAATAATAATAACGGACCCTGGTGGACACTGTCAGCAGACTGCTAAACTAGTATGAAGAAAAAAAAGCCACCACAGGTATACAATGTAGATGGATGGATAGTATACTATTATTACTTATGGACGACGAGTGACGACACAGAGGCAGGTACAGCCGTGGCCTACCGTACTGCTATATATATAATATATACAGAACAATAATAACGGACCTGGTGGACACTGTCAGCAGACTGCTAAACTAGTATGAAGAAAAAAAGCCACCACAGGTATACAATGTAGATGGATGGATAGTATAGTATTATTACTTATGGACGACGAGTGACGACACAGAGGTAGGTACAGCCGTGGCCTACCGTACTGCTATATATATAATATATACAGAATAATAATAACGGACCTGGTGGACACTGTCAGCAGACTGCTAAACTAGTATGAAGAAAAAAAAGCCACCACAGGTATACAATGTAGATGGATGGATAGTATACTATTATTACTTATGGAGGACGAGTGACGACACAGAGGTAGGTACAGCCGTGGCCTACCGTACTGCTATATATATATATAATATACAGAATAATAATAACGGACCTTGTGGATACTGTCAGCAGACTGCTAAACTAGTATGAAGAAAAAAAGCCACCACAGGTATACAATGTAGATGGATGGATAGTATACTATTATTACTTATGGACGACGAGTGACGACACAGAGGTAGGTACAGCCGTGGCCTACGTACTGCTATATATATATAATATATACAGAATAATAATAACGGACCAGGTGGACACTGTCAGCAGACTGCTAAACTAGTATGAAGAAAAAAAAAGCCACCACAGGTATACAATGTAGATGGATGGATAGTATACTATTATTACTTATGGACGACGAGTGACGACACAGAGGTAGGTACAGCCGTGCCTACCGTACTGCTATTATATAATATATACAGAATAATAATAACGGACCTGGTGGACACTGTCAGCAGGACTGCTAAACTAGTATGAAGAAAAAAAAGCCACCACAGGTATACAATGTAGATGGATGGATAGTATAGTATTATTACTTATGGATGACGAGTGACGACACAGAGGGTAGGTACAGCCGTGGCCTATGTACTGCGCTATATATATAATATATACAGAATAATAATAACGGACCTGGTGGACACTGTCAGCAGACTGCTAAACTAGTATGAAGAAAAAAAAGCCACCACAGGTATACAATGTAGATGGATGGATAGTATACTATTATTACTTATGGACGACGAGTGACGACACAGAGGTAGGTACAGCCGTGGCCTACCGTACTGCTATATATATAATATATACAGAATAATAATAACGGACCTGGTGGACACTGTCAGCAGACTGCTAAACTAGTATGAAGAAAAAAAAGCCACCACAGGTATACAATGTAGATGGATGGATAGTATACTATTATTACTTATGGACGACGAGTGACGACACAGAGGTAGGTACAGCCGTGGCCTACCGTACTGCTATATATATAATATATACAGAATAATAATAAAGGACCTGGTGGACGCTGTCAGCAGACTGCTAAACTAGTATGAAGAAAAAAAAGCCACCACAGGTATACAATGTAGATGGATGGATAGTATAGTATTATTACTTATGGACGACGAGTGACGACACAGAGGTAGGTACAGCCGTGGCCTACCGTACTGCTATATATATAATATATACAGAATAATAATAACGGACCTTGTGGACACTGTCAGCAGACTGCTAAACTAGTATGAAGAAAAAAAAGCCACCACAGGTATACAATGTAGATGGATGGATAGTATACTATTATTACTTATGGACGACGAGTGACGACACAGAGGTAGGTACAGCCGTGGCCTACCGTACTGCTATATATATAATATATACAGAATAATAATAACGGACCTGGTGGACACTGTCAGCAGACTGCTAAACTAGTATGAAGAAAAAAAAGCCACCACAGGTATACAATGTAGATGGATGGATAGTATAGTATTATTACTTATGGACGACGAGTGACGACACAGAGGTAGGTACAGCCGTGGCCTACCGTACTGCTATATATATAATATATACAGAATAATAATAACGGACCTGGTGGACACTGTCAGCAGACTGCTAAACTAGTATGAAGAAAAAAAAGCCACCACAGGTATACAATGTAGATGGATGGATAGTATACTATTATTACTTATGGACGACGAGTGAGGACACAGAGGTAGGTACAGCCGTGGCCTACCGTACTGCTATATATATAATATATACAGAATAATAATAACGGACCTGGTGGACGCTGTCAGCAGACTGCTAAACTAGTATGAAGAAAAAAAAGCCACCACATGTATACAATGTAGATGGATGGATAGTATAGTATTATTACTTATGGACGACGAGTGACGACACAGAGGTAGGTACAGCCGTGGCCTACCATACTGCTATATATATAATATATACAGAATAATAATAACGGACCTTGTGGACACTGTCAGCAGACTGCTAAACTAGTATGAAGAAAAAAAAGCCACCACAGGTATACAATGTAGATGGATGGATAGTATACTATTATTACTTATGGACGACGAGTGACGACACAGAGGTAGGTACAGCCATGGCCTACCGTACTGCTATATATATAATATATACAGAATAATAATAACGGACCTGGTGGACACTGTCAGCAGACTGCTAAACTAGTATGAAGAAAAAAAAGCCACCACAGGTATACAATGTAGATGGATGGATAGTATAGTATTATTACTTATGGACGACGAGTGACGACACAGAGGTAGGTACAGCCGTGGCCTACCGTACTGCTATATATATAATATATACAGAATAATAATAACGGACCTGGTGGACACTGTCAGCAGACTGCTAAACTAGTATGAAGAAAAAAAAGCCACCACAGGTATACAATGTAGATGGATGGATAGTATAGTATTATTACTTATGGACGACGAGTGACGACACAGAGGTAGGTACAGCCGTGGCCTACCGTACTGCTATATATATAATATATACAGAATAATAATAACGGACCTGGTGGACACTGTCAGCAGACTGCTAAACTAGTATGAAGGAAAAAAAAGCCACCACAGGTATACAATGTAGATGGATGGATAGTATACTATTATTACTTATGGACGACGAGTGACAACACAGAGGTAGGTACAGCCGTGGCCTACCGTACTGCTATATATATAATATATACAGAATAATAATAACGGACCTGGTGGACACTGTCAGCAGACTGCTAAACTAGTATAAAGAAAAAAAAGCCACCACAGGTATACAATGTAGATGGATGGATAGTATACTATTATTACTTATGGACGACGAGTGACGACACAGAGGCAGGTACAGCCGTGGCCTACCGTACTGCTATATATATAATATATACAGAACAATAATAACGGACCTGGTGGACACTGTCAGCAGACTGCTAAACTAGTATGAAGAAAAAAAAGCCACCACAGGTATACAATGTAGATGGATGGATAGTATAGTATTATTACTTATGGACGACGAGTGACGACACAGAGGTAGGTACAGCCGTGGCCTACCGTACTGCTATATATATAATATATACAGAATAATAATAACAGACCTGGTGGACACTGTCAGCAGACTGCTAAACTAGTATGAAGAAAAAAAAGCCACCACAGGTATACAATGTAGATGGATGGATAGTATACTATTATTACTTATGGACGATAAGTGACGACACAGAGGTAGGTACAGCCGTGGCCTACCGTACTGCTATATATATAATATATACAGAATAATAATAACGGACCTGGTGGACACTGTCAGCAGACTGCTAAACTAGTATGAAGAAAAAAAAGCCACCACAGGTATACAATGTAGATGGATGGATAGTATACTATTATTACTTATGGACGACGAGTGACGACACAGAGGTAGGTACAGCCGTGGCCTACCGTACTGCTATATATATAATATATACAGAATAATAATAACGGACCTGGTGGATGCTGTCAGCAGACTGCTAAACTAGTATGAAGAAAAAAAAGCCACCACAGGTATACAATGTAGATGGATGGATAGTATAGTATTATTACTTATGGACGACGAGTGACGACACAGAGGTAGGTACAGCCGTGGCCTACCGTACTGCTATATATATAATATATACAGAATAATAATAACGGACCTGGTGGACACTGTCAGCAGACTGCTAAACTAGTATGAAGAAAAAAAAGCCACCACAGGTATACAATGTAGATGGATGGATAGTATACTATTATTACTTATGGACGACGAGTGACGACACAGAGGTAGGGACAGCCGTGGCCTACCGTACTGCTATATATATAATATATACAGAATAATAATAACGGACCTGGTGGACACTGTCAGCAGACTGCTTAACTAGTATGAAGAAAAAAAAGCCACCACAGGTATACAATGTAGATGGATGGATAGTATACTATTATTACTTATGGACGACGAGTGACGACACAGAGGTAGGTACAGCCGTGGCCTACCGTACTGCTATATATATAATATATACAGAATAATAATAACGGACCTGGTGGACACTGTCAGCAGACTGCTAAACTAGTATGAAGAAAAAAAGCCACCACAGGTATACAATGTAGATGGATGGATAGTATACTATTATTACTTATGGACGACGAGTGATGACACAGAGGTAGGTACAGCCGTGGCCTACCGTACTGCTATATATATATATAATATATACAGAATAATAATAACGGACCTGGTGGACACTGTCAGCAGACTGCTAAACTAGTATGAAGAAAAAAAAGCCACCACAGGTATACAATGTAGATGGATGGATCAGTGGCGTAACTACTGCCCCCACAGCCCTCGCGGTGCCTTGGGGGCGAGGGGCTGCGGGGGCGCCGCCACTGATTTAGAGCAGAATGACATGCGGACGAACGTCCGCACGTCAATCTGTTGTCACTAGTCCCCCGCTGTGAAGTAGGGACACGGAGGGCACAGCGTGCGCCTCTCCTGTGTCCCTCTGAGTCTCCGGCGTGTCGGGGGGGCGTGTCCTATGAAAAGGGGGCGTGGCTTCGCGGAGGACCCGCGATCGCGGGTCACGCCCCCGTTTCGTCACTGAGGGGGCATGCCCAGCGCTCTGTGAGCTGCTGGCATGCCCTCTCTCCCACTGTCTGCGCTGAATAGACGCTGTGCACATGCGCACAGCGTCTATTCACTACTGCTCTGCTATGCAGAGCAGTGACTGTAGGAGACTCCCAACTGCCCCCCCCATCGCGGGACACTGCGGGAGGTATGCATATATGGCACTGAGGGGGCATATATGGAACAGGGGGGGGGGGCACTGAGGGGGCATATATGGCACTGGGGTGGCACTGAGGGGCATATATGGCACTGAGGGGGCATATATGGCACTGGGGGCACTGAGGGGGCATATATGGCACTGGGGGGGCACAGAGGGGTCATATATGGCACTGAGGGGGCATATATGGCACTGCGGGGTGCACTGAGGGGGCATATATGGCACTGAGGGGGCATATATGGCACTGGGGGGCACTGAGGGCATATATGGCACTGGGGGGCACTGAGGGGGCATAGATGGTACTGGGGGGCACTCCACTGGTGGGGCACTGAGGGGGCATATATGGCACTGGGGGGGCACTGAGGGGGCATATATGGCACTGGGGGGTACTGAGGGGGCATATATGGCACTGAGGGGGCATATATGGCACTGGGGAGGCACTGAGGGGGCATATATGGCACTGGGGGGGCACTGAGGGGGCATATATGGCACTGTATGTGTACCTGGCACATGGGGGGCTATATTTGGCACTGGGGGCACGTGAGCACCTGGCATTGTGGGGGAATATCTGGCACTGGGGGCATATGTGGCACTGTGGGGAGAGGCTATATTTGGCACTGGGGGCATGTGAGTACCTGGCACCGTGGGGGAATATCTGGCACTGAGGACATATGTGGCACTGGGAGCACAGCCCTAGCAACAAGCACTACCCCCTAGCAATGAGCTTGACACCCAGTGCATGAAACCCCTGGCAACGAGCATGACACCGAGTGCATGAAACACCTGGCAACGAGCATGACACCCTGAGCATGAAAACCCCTGGCACCGTGCATGGAACCAAGAGCATGAAACCCCTGGCAACGAGCAGGTAATTTAAAAGTAATTAGAAGCCTTAATGTAGGACTTAATGTGTAATGGGCATTACGGTGTGTGGCATAATGTATCACGGACATTGCGGTGTGTGTCAGAATGTGTCACAGGCATTACGGTGTGTGGCAAACTATATCACGGGCATTGTGGTATGTGGTATAATGTCTCAGGGGCATTGCAGTGTGGCATAGGGTATAACGGGCATTGCGGTATGTGTCACAGGCATTACGGTGTAAGGTATACTAGATCACGGGCATTGTGGTATGTGGTATAATGTCTCAGGGTCATTGCAGTGTGTGGCATAATGTATAATGGGCATTGTGGTGTGTGGCATAATGTGTCAGGCATTACGGTGTCTGTATACTATATCACGGGCATTGTGGTATGTGGCATAATGTCTCAGGGTCATTGCAGTGTGGCATAATGTATAACGGGCATTGCGGTGTGTGTCATAATGTATCACGGACATTGCGGTGTGTGGTATACTATATCATGGGCATTGTGGTATGTGGTATAATGTCTCAGGTTCATTGCAGTGTGTGTCATAATGTATCACGGACATTGCGGTGTGTGTCATAATGTATCACGGACATTGCGGTGTGTGGTATACTATATCATGGGCATTGTGGTATGTGCTATAATGTATCAGGGGCATTGCAGTGTGTAGCATAATGTATAACGGGCATTGCGATTCCTGTCATAATGTGTCATAGACATTACGGTGTGTGGCATAATGTGTCGGGGGCATTACGGTGTGTGCATATTGTGTCATGTGCATTATTGTGTGTGGCATAATGTCTGAGGGCCTTTGCAGTATGTGGCATAATGTATACTGGGCATTACTATAAGGAGGAAAAATGACAAATAATGGAAGGGGCATGAATCAGGATTATTTTTCTTTCCTGTGGTGGCTAACGTCTGGGCGTGCAGGTTGCAAAACTGGGGTATAAGGTAGTCCATTCCTGCAATGCCACGCCTCTTTATGTGAAGCCGCGCCCATTTAAACAAAACCACGCCCCTTTTTGGCGCCGCGCGCCTTCGGCGCGCACATGTTTGTCCCTTTCCTAGTGCCAATTATGGGGGGGGGGGCGCCGAAGAATTTTTTGGCTTGGGGGAGAAAAATTTCTAGTTACGCCACTGGGATGGATAGTATACTATTATTACTTATGGACGACGAGTGACGACACAGAGGTAGGTACAGCCGTGGCCTACCGTACTGCTATATATATAATATATACAGAATAATAATAACGGACCTGGTGGACGCTGTCAGCAGACTGCTAAACTAGTATGAAGAAAAAAAAGCCACCACAGGTATACAATGTAGATGGATGGATAGTATAGTATTATTACTTATGGACGACGAGTGACGACACAGAGGTAGGGACAGCCGTGGCCTACCGTACTGCTATATATATAATATATACAGAATAATAATAACGGACCTGGTGGACACTGTCAGCAGACTGCTAAACTAGTATGAAGAAAAAAAAGCCACCACAGGTATACAATGTAGATGGATGGATAGTATACTATTATTACTTATGGACGACGAGTGACGACACAGAGGTAGGTACAGCCGTGGCCTACCGTACTGCTATATATATAATATACTGTATAATAAATGGACCTGGTGGACACTGTCAGCAGACTGCTAAACTACTAGTATAAAGAAAAAAAGCCACCACAGGAGTGTTTTTCAGGCAGACAAACGTATACTGGACTGGTGGTCACTGTCAGCAAAACTGTGTACTGTACTCCTGCTATAACTGCTCCCCAGTCCCCACAATTAGGCAGTGTGAGCAGTGCACTCAGCACAGATATATCATGCAGCACACTGAGCACAGATATGGTATGGAGCGTTTTTTTCAGGCAGAGAACGGATTAAACTGGTGGTCACACTCACTACTATCAGCAAAACCCTGCACTGTACTCCTAACAGCTGCTCCCCGTCCCCAATCCTCCCCACAATTATAACAATGTCACTCTTAGTCTTTTCTATTATGACTATAACGGAGAGGACGCCAGCCACGTCCTCTCCCTATCAATCTCAATGCACGTGTGAGAAAATGGCGGCGACGCGCGGCTGCTTATATAGAATCCGAATCTCGCGAGAATCCGACAGCGGGATGATGACGTTCGGGCACGCTCGGTTTACCCGAGCCACACGGGAGAATCCGAGCACGGCTCGGACCCGTGGAAAAAGGCTGAAGTTCGGGGGGGTTCGGTTTCCGAGAAACCGAACCCGCTCATCACTACCTCAAACTGGATGCTCTCATTTCTAATTAAAACTGAAGCACAATTTCAGCATTACACTGGTGTTAAACTGAAGGAAAACAGAAGGAGAACATTCTATGAAAAACCAGAAATACAGATGGACAGATGGACTGCTTTAGAAAAACAAATATGAGTTAATTTAGTCTTTACAACAAACACCTGCTGTCTGTATAACCTGGACACTCAATCAACACTGAACTCCCTGCTTGGACACTACAATTTACCACATTACTAGTGCTTTCCGAAGGAATCCGAGCCATGGCTCAGGTTTTCCCACCACACTCGGATTTCAAATCCAGGCAAAACGCCATCATCCCAGCATCGGATCTCGTGAGATTTTTCTGACGATATCAGACTTGCATCAATGGTTGAAGATATTAGACTTGCGTCAATGGCTGAAGATATCAGACTTGCATCAATGGCTTAAGATATCAGACTTGCGTCAATGGCTGAAGATATCAGACTTGCACCAATGGCTGAGGAATATCGGATTTGCACCAATGGCTGAGGAATATCGGACTTGCACCAATGGCTGATGGCTGGTGAACTGACTGTGAAGCTAAAAAACATTTAAAGAAACCTTTACGGGCTTGCAATCCACTGTGTTTATGTAAGCATACATGTAAGCTTTCACACACAGTGTGACCAATTTATAACTTCTGGGTGTTACAAAATGGATGGTGGTACCTTCTGAATGGGACTCAGCCGCAACCTTCTAATCATCTAGACACGTATGGGGTGTTTTATATGTTGATAGAATTATACTATTATATTCTTGCATCCCTTTTTTATATGCATCATCGGACAACATAATTGATAACATTTGGAGATGTGTGATCCCACCATAGACATTAGGACATTATACTATTTGGGACAATCTTCAGTGTATGTATGGTCCATCTATTTGGAGATTTGTGATTCCATTATTTATATCAGGATATTGTTTAGGACAATCCTCAGAGCATGTAGGATCCTTCCTTAGTGTTTTTATGCCCTTGTCTCATTCTTAAAAACAACCCTACCCTTGATTCTAACATTCTCTCCAATTACCGACACATCTCTCTCCTCATTTTTGCCTCCAAACTCCTTGGGCATATTGTCTATAATGACCTTACCGCCTTTCTTTCCTCCCACTCCCTGCTTGACCCGGTTTGGTCTGTCTTCTGTCATCTCCACTCCACTGAAACTGCTCTCACAAAAGTCTGCAATTACCTCATTGCTGCCCAACCTAAGGGCCACTACACTCTGCTCATTCTCCTTAACCCCTCTTGCTTTTGACACCATGGATCACCGGCGTGTAATGGGGCAATATTACCCAAGGTTCGATTACACTCAAGTATCTGTGAGCATATAACATATTGAGTGTATGTTTTTGGACTCACTTGGTGTACGCTATTTGTTTTATTCTTTGTTTGGTAAAATAATCAACATATCTTGAGACTAAAAGTTGGAGAAGCGCGGGAACAGCCCTCCATTTGATCCTGCTATAGGCATGTGTAGTACCACAAGTTTATGTGGCTGTATATTATGGTGGTTGTTTGCAGATGTATGAGCTTTTTGTTGTTAGTGTCCCATAGACGGTAACAACTGCTCTGTTTACTGTATCCTAGCATGATGCACTTGATGGATTTAGGATCAAATTTATGACTTCTCTCTATAGGTGTAAGAGTTTAAGATCTGCTTCCAGTTACATGCAAATGACTGATGTTTGGTGGTCTTTTACCAGCCATGCTTCCAATGTTGTCTTGTCTCATTAACCATAGAAACATAGAATTTCACGGCAGATAAGAACTACTTGGCCCATCAAGTCTGACCCTTTTTACCGTTAGGTAACCTCAACCCTATTTGTTCCTTAGTTCTTTGTAAGCATATTCTTATGTCTATCCCAAGCTTGTTTAAATTGCTCTACTGTCTTAGCCTCCACCACCTCCGATGGGAGGATACCACCTATCCACTACCCTTGTTCGAGTTTTTTCAACTATCGTCCTATATGCTCTTTCAGTTACACCACTTTGTTCTGGTTTATAGGTAGTAGTAGTTAGCTGATGTTGTATGCTGTTTTCTCTAAGATAGTTGGCTAGATTCTTGTTCCTGTATCCTCCGCCATTGTCGGATCTTAGTATCTTCATGTTTCAGACCTGTTTGGTTGTCCACGATGTTCTTCTACTCTTCAAATGAACTTCTTACTTAATTTTTGTTCCTTATAGCATCATTGAAGTAATGTTCAGACCTGTTTGGTTGTCCACGATGTTCTTCTACTCTTCAAATGAACTTCTTACTTAATTTTTGTTCCTTATAGCATCATTGAAGTAATGTTTCCCACTCATGGTTTCAACCTCCATCAGTATGTACGAATTCCAACGCACTAGTGCCATGGATGCAAGCATGAGAAAGGTGTAACATGTTGGCTTTATACAGCTTTCACATGCTGGTTTTACAGGATTGTCCATTGACAGCCCAGCCACCATGCCATTCTGAAGTTTCTGTATACAGTACTGTCGTAGCCTAGGTGTCCTAGTCTCCTGTGCCACAGCTCCTTTGATTGGTTGGATTCACCAGCTACCATTGCATGACATTCCACTATGTTTAAGGTATAGAGTTGTTGCTGCAACAGTAACACTTACTCTTTTATTGTAGGTAACGCACCAAACCTTTGCAAGTGCACTTACAGTATAGTAACCAGATTAGTTCTGACACTTTGCAAGTATACTTATGAAAATTAGATTAGTTCTTAGGTCAACCACAAATAATACATTTTCAACGTCAGTGACAATTGCTTTGCCTTTCACTTACAAGCATAAAGTAATTGTCCTGACTTTTGTGGCATTGAGGACCTTGTCTCCTATTCCTTTGACTTTACTGACTCACATGACTTTAATGTCTAGAACCAACTTACATAACAGCTAAAATCAACACGCTGAAAAATTCAGGCGCTAATAAAAATATATCATAAGAATACTGTATTTAGAAATATATATATATTATTTGAGCCGCAAAAAATAGCCCAGTTGTGTCTGTGTACACACAACTAGTTAGGACCACCTGGGTCAAACTATATGTATGAACCCCAGTTCTCGAAATACTAAGAATTGTATATATGGCTATTGCGCTAATAAAACCAAAAGGATTTGGTGGTACCTGACACTCAATTATAGATGTATCAACGTGCAGCATACAATAATTAGAAACAAAATATCACTCTTTGAAAAAGCACCCTGATGTGCGAAACGCGTTAGTGAGAGATATCCCTACTGTCTCCTGGAGGTCCAAAAACATCCGGAGGCACCAGCATTAAATTTCAAACAGGCGGGTGGCCCCCCTTCTGCACGAGACATGGACCGTATTCCGAGCACTGTCTATACCATCAGCAGCTGGTTTTATTAACGCAATAGCCATATATACAATTCTTGGTATAACAGCTAAAATGCCATATAGCTACTGAGTCCATGTACCAACAGTCTTTTTGGTGGCTAAATGTTACAATATAATTGACTCATTCCCACTGTTATGATGATCAAGTGCCACTTGATACATTCGATCTGCATTCTGAGGCCTTATGTTCCAATTTGAGACATTTAAATCAACTATAGTTAGGCTCTCTGTGCACTGAACTTTTAGACATCAGAACATCATTTTCAGAATTTATTTCTGAAGGTTTGTGTGATGTTAGTGTATTAGAATGCTTAATATTTGTAGACACTCCCTTACTAACATGTGTAAGCCTGAATCTTCAGTGATGGTCCCTGGGAACAGGGGGATGCTGGGAAGTGGGTGGTCCAGTGTGCGGTGTGCCTGGAGTTGGTGAGGGAATAAACAGCACAGCAGTGAACTCACATGTCTCTGTGTCCTGATGACTGGATTTACAAACATATGAACAAAACATGGTGTCAGAAGAAGTGTAACTTGAACTGCTAGTGCTTAGAGTGTGAAAGAATCCTGCAGAAGTCTGTAAGGCTGTGATACTCTGTGTCTGCAAAGCCTGCCGTGTGCTGCTATCTTCAAACAGTGAGTAACCATGGATAAACTAGCTCCTCCAACCGGCATGCTGATGTCTGGTAACTTGTCTGAAAACTGGAAAAGATTTAAGCAAAGGTTTAATATATATCTTGCTGCATGTGGAGCTGATTCAGAGGCTGACAAAACGAAGGCATCCATTTTCCTCCATGTGATAGGAGAGGATGTGCTGGAAATTTATAATAGTTTTCAGTTTGATAAGGGGCAGAATATGGTGCTATCTTCTATAATGCAAAAGTTTGAAGATTACTTTGTGCCAAGGAAAAATGTGACATATGAAAGATATAAGTTTTTCCCATGTGATCAGAAGTCTGTAGATGGATTTGATCAGTATGTTACAGAGCTGCAATCACTCAGTAAAACCTGTGAGTTTGGTGATTTAAAGGATTCACTGATTAGGGATCGTATTGTCTGTGGAATACCTGATAATGGACTCAGAGAGAGATTGCTGAGAGAGCAAGACCTAACACTAGACAAGGCAGTGACTATGTGTAGATCTGCAGAAATAACTAGATTTCAAGCCAAAATGTTACACAAGGAAGTTGATGCTAATGTCCATGTAGTGCAGAAAACAGAGCCATGCAAACCTCCATTCTCAAGAATGAAGCAGTCTAAGCCACAGTCTAATAAGGAAATGTGTAGTAGATGTGGAAATGCTCACAATCCTAAAATGTGCCCTGCTTATGGTAAAACCTGCATGAAATGTGGTAGACTTAATCACTTTGCCAAATGCTGTAAAATTAAAAGTAAAACAACCAAAGTGCATGCTGTTAAACAAACAGATGAATTCTTTGTGGATTGCATTGAACTTTGCAGTGCAGATAAGAAAGAATGGATTGTCCCTTTAACTGTGAACGAGATTGTCATTCCCTTTAAGCTTGATACTGGCGCGCAGGTGAATTTAATATCATTTCAAGACTATAAGACTTTTAGAGTAAAACCTAAAATTCATCCAGCCAAAGTGAAAGTTACAGGGTACACTGGGGAGGAAATTCCTGTGAAAGGTACATGCTTAGTGACACTGAAATATAAGGGACAGCAGTTTAAAACATCTCTACTGATTGTGGATAAAAATGTGCAACCGATTCTAGGATTAAGTTCCTGTGAGAAACTAAGCTTGCTAAAGAAAGTTTTTATGGTGACATCACAAGTAGAAGATGACTGCAAATCGATGTTTACAGAATACAGAGACTTGTTTGAAGGTCTAGGTTATTTGCCTGGAGAGCATAAAATAAATATAGACACGCAAGTTTCCTCAGTGATACACCCCTGTAGAAAAGTGCCGTTTGCGCTGAGAGAAAAACTGAAACAAGTTAAATCGCATGGAAGCCTTGGGTGTGATACAGAAAGTTGATGAGCCTACTGAATGGGTAAGCTCCTTAGTAATTGTTGAAAAGAAAAATGGACAACTCAGAATATGTCTAGACCCCAGAGATTTAAACAAAGCTATTAAACGAGAACATTTCAAACTACCAACCAGAGATGAAATCATGTCGCAATTTGCGGGTGCAAAATGGTTCAGTAAATTGGACGCATCTTCAGGATTCTGGCAAATGAAGCTAGATGAGGCCAGCTCAAAGCTTTGTGCATTTAATACACCAGAAGGTAGATACAGATTTCTTTGACTACCATATGGAATTTTGTCTGCTCCAGAAGTATATCACAAAAAGATACACATGATTTTTGAACATATTCCAGGTGTTGAAACAATGATGGATGACATTATTGTCTGAGGATCTACAAAGGAAGAACATGATTCTAGATTGAGACAAGTAATGGAACTTGTCAAGAAAGTGAATCTAAAGCTAAACAAGGACAAATGTGAATTTGGCGTGAATACACTTACCTTTATGGGCGACGTGGTCTCGGATCAAGGTGTAAAACCAGACCCAAGGAAAATATCAGCCATAGTGAACATGGAACGTCCTAACAACAAAGACGACGTCAGAAGATTCCTAGGAATGATTACTTACTTAGGAAAGTTTATTTCTTCACTCTCTGAATGAACAGCCTCTCTTAGATGGTTGTTGGACAAAGATAACGAGTGGATGTGGTCACATGAACAAGAAGAAAGTTGGCAAAACTTGAAACAGATCATTACAGAGCAACCAGTGCTAAAATTCTTTGATCCTGCGAAAAGAATAAGAATTTCAGCGGATGCTTCGCAATTTGGCCTAGGCTCAGTGCTGTTACAAGAACATGAGGATACATAGCAACCAGTAATCTATGCATCAAGAGCACTGACAAGTGCTGAAACAAGGTATGCTCAGATAGAAAAAGAACTTCTAGCGATCACATATGCATGTGAGCGATTTCATCAGTTTGTGTATGGTCAAACATTTACAGTGGAAACTGACCACAAGCCATTGGTAGCTATCATGACTAAATCATTGCATGACTGTCCCATGAGAATTCAACGAATGCTTATCAGACTACAGAAATATGATGTACACTTGCTGTACTGTCCCGGCAAATACATGTACATTGCTGATACACTTTCTCGTGCTGTGGACAAAAGTGAAGGTTCCAAAAGTCTGATGGATGAAGAGATAGAAGCCTATGTTAATTTGATCGTAGCTTCTCTACCAGTGTCTCTTGCAAGACAAGAACAGATTAGGAAAGAAACTGAGACAGATGACACAATGAAAGTGTTGAAAGATATCATTCTGAAAGGTTGGCCAACAGAAAAACATGCGTGCCCGCTGTCTATCCATGATTATTGGATGTACCGCAGTGACCTTACAGTTGTTGATGGTATTATTTACAAAGGCAATAGGTTTGTCATACCTGCACGACTAAGAAAAACTATGCTGTGCAAGATATATGAAGGCCACTTAGGAGAAGAAAAATGTAAGCGGAGAGCGCGTGAAGTTATGTATTGGCCAAGAATGAACCAAGACATAGCACAGTCTACAGCTACATGTGAATTATGTCTTACGTATAGACCGAAACAACAAGTCGAGCCACTGAGTCCTCATCAGTGCCAGAGAGACCGTACCAGAAAGTTGGCGCAGTTTTGTTTGATTGTAAAGGGAAAACGTACATTGTCGTGACTGATTATTACTCTAACTACCCTGAGGTGAAGATACTACATACAACTACTAGTAAAGCCATAATCAATTGCATGAAGTCAATCTTTGCAAGCATGGCGTTCCTATGGAAGTGTTCACTGACAATGGTCCTCAGTTTTCCAGTGCTGAATTTAGACAATTTGCTGATGAGTGGGAATTTGTCCATACTACGTCAAGTCCCCACTATCCACGCTCAAATGGGTTGGTGGAAAGTTCAGTAAAAACCGTAAAGAGTCTCATGAAAAAAGCTCAAGAAGTTAAAGAAGATTTCTACGAAAGTCTTTTAATCTACCGCAGTACACCTTTACAGAATGGACTTTCTCCTGCACAAATGCTGATGGGAAGGAGGATTAGAGCAAATCTCCCGATACATAATGAACTGCTTAATACACATAACTCAGCGTTGGTCAGACTGAGTAAAGAACATCAACAGGCGAAACAGAAACTGTTCCATGACAGGCGAGCAAAAAGTTTATCTGATCTAAAATCGGGTGACCAAGTCCGTCTCAGAGATCATGAGAAAGGTATTTGGGTGAATAAAGGTATTGTGCAAGCACAAGTAGCACCAAGATCCTATACTATACGTACAGAGCGTAGAACGGAAGTAAGAAGAAATCGGGTGGATTTAAGATCTCAACCTAACCATAATGAAGACAACATGACTGAAGAATACCCTTCATCTGACATGTATGATGATCCTGATAATGGTGAACAAACCACGGTTCTAGAAAGGTCCAATATGGTCGATGAAACACAGACTGTGTATGAAAGACCCAAAAGGGAAATACGCAGACCTGAGAAACTCATTGAAACGTGTTAGATGATGTTCTTAATATGACGTTGTTAATTGTTGCATTGAAGCGTACAGGGCTTATCTTTAAAGAAAAGAGGATGTGATGTTAGTGTATTAGAATGCTTAATATTTGTAGACACTCCCTTACTAACATGTGTAAGCCTGAATCTTCAGTGATGGTCCCTGGGACCAGGGGGATGCTGGGAAGTGGGTGGTCCAGTTTGCGGTGTGCCTGGAGTTGGTGTGGGAATAAACAGCACAGCAGTGAACTCACATGTCTCTGTGTCCTGATGACTGGATTTACAAACATATGAACAAAACAGTTTGGGCTCTTGAAACTGCAATAATTGAGCATGTACAGTCTCTGTGGTTCGCTACGTAGTATTGGACGCTAAAGCTACAGTACTACCAGGAAGTCGTACTCTTGTGTAAGATATTGCAGCATCGCCATTGTAACCTCCTCATTGTTTATTATGACGCCCACTGAAGTCCTTTGCTAAGAGATGGATAACATTCTATAAAATTATTTATGCTCTTACAAGCACTTAGGTTGGTTGCATATAATATGCTTCTCAAGTTAATTCTTCTGATTAGTCCGTTATCTTCATAAGTCATTTGCAGTTACCCTCATACTGTATCAAGTGTGGTCGCTTTACCATGGAGAATGGAATATACTTGTGATTCCACAGCTAGACCAGTTGTAACCATAGTTCTATCTACTACTGTCATGATCAGCCAGTGCCAGATACATAAATCTGAATCCAATTATGAGCATCTCAGCACTCACAGTTACTAACACAACCTCGTTGCCACTGCTAAGGGTTAATTTCAGGTAGCCCTTGCGTTCTACCTCCACACAGTAACAACCCAAATTATTATTATACATATAACAATCGGTAATAAATATGTATAGCATGTATAGTACCTAGCGATCCACAGACTTATGGATCCATCCGCTGCTAATACCAATGGAATAGTTGGCGTTAGCTAGAGGGTGGAGCTCTGAAAAGCTAAGGTTTTTAGAACTTGATTAAACAGGGCTAATTTAATAAATAGCACCCCTCCTCCGAGTGATTCTGGACTGGCAGAAGTGAAAGCTTTGGGCTTTTGACTGTCTCCAGAAAGATAGATACTCTGTTACGCATTCTCACTTACATTACTTCATGGTCATGAATAGAACAGGCTACAAGACTAGACTTCAAAACCTTTATATGTGTTTGTGTATGGGGATAAATGAGGATACAGTTTGCATATTTGTGTCCTATTATTAATGGAAATACTTCATGTTTATAATATATCCAATTATAGCAATCTTAACTTTTTCTTCTACCTTTAATTTTAGGTGGAAGCCATTATCTGCTGATGGATGAAGTTTCCCGTGTTCTACATAAAAACGGCCATGACGTGCGAATGTTCCGCCAGTATGGGAAGAGCATGCTCCCAGGTCAGATTACAGTAGGTTATTGTAGTTTTTAAAGAGTTGCAGTAGTAAGTGAATATAAAAATCACACACGTAACATAGTAACATAGTGACTAAGGTTGAAAAAAGACAATTGTCCATCAAGTTCAACCTATTTGTGGTCTCCTATGCAGTCTTATTATAGGACTAGCTATTTTTATGTTAGGACTAGTTAATTTAACTATAATGCGGGCCTACGCACCATAACCCTGAATATCTTTATCCAATAGGAATTTATCTAACCCATTCTTAAAGGTGTTGACTGAGTCCGCAGTTACTCCTCTCTCAGGCAGGGAATTCCAAACACGTATTGTCCTTACTGTGAAAAAACCTTTTCGCCTCAATGTGCAGAAACTCCTCTCCTCTAACCTAAGCGAGTGACCACGTGTCCTCTGTGCTGATCTTATAGGAAACAGGTCCCTCCCAAGCTCTGTGTATATATTTGTTGATGTTGATCATGTCCCCTCTTAGTCTCCTCTTTTCCAATGTAAACATGCCTAGCCTTGCAAGCCTTTCCTCGTATTCCAGCGAACCCCAGATTCACTTGCAAAACACAAGGGGTAACTTACAACTGTATCCCAGTATCCCAAAAGTATAAGTGTTTAAAGTACAAGCAAAACAACAACAACACAAAAACTCTATTTCTTTTAAAATCACACTGTGTAATGGTATCTTGTATTTTATTTCTGTTAAGATTCAGAAAATCTTTAGGGGTTTATTTAATGAACCAGCCACGTCCACGAAAAGCTGCATCCTGCCGAAAGAATTGCCCACTTCTTCCTCTTGTGGCACAATGCAGTCATTCCCATTAAGTGTGACATCTTCCACAGTCTTTGTCAATGTTCTTTTCTGTACATTAAGGGGCATATTTATATAAATTCGCATTTTATCACAGCTATAACAATTTAACTATAGGGGCAATGTTTCAAAGAACACATACAGGGAAACAGGCTGCCATAAGAGCCCTTCTCTGCAAGTGTAAAAGGGACCCAGTATTCTTCCCGCGCATGCACCATCATCCTTGGTCTCCCACAAATATGGGGTAATGTAGCCCAGAGGCGACACAAGGGGGGTGCGGGCTGGCAGTGCTGACACTAGTCTCTGGGGACAGCCCAGCATCTCCAGGGATGCTGGGCACTCCCTGGAGTAATGTAACCGGGGGAAGGTTCCTGCATGGCCATGCCCCCATAGTTACATAAAAGGGGGCTCCACAAGGCCACGCCTCCTACCTGAGAAGAAACACCCCTATTTGATGCATGCAGGGGAACACCTGCCGCACCCGACCCCGGTGTCCCCACTGATATAGCCCATAGATTATGGCTAATTCCAACTGAAAAGGGGGAGTAGCTATTGGGGCCGGTGCTTGGTACATTTTGCAATTTGGCAGCTCCCATAGAAACAAATGGGGGACACTTTTGCGATGCAAAACGGAGGAACCGCCGCAGATATCAAAGATCACCCCTTCATACATAATAGAAGCAGGAACGCCGAGAGGAGGGAGTGGGTACTGATTACCCAGGCCCGGCCTGTTGGAGGGGCCCAGCGGAGGACTTGGCTATTTGAAGTCACCTCAAGTGGCCGAGTTGTGAGCTGGAAAGATGTAAATCATATACGGAGAGCGGGGTGAGAAAGGGCTCTTCTCTAGGATGTTTAATATTGTGAAATCATTTTTATACAATATAATTAAAATTCAAAACTTCTGTTGTTTTAGCTTAACTAATGTTTTAGTTTCATTCTAATTAAATTACAATATAGAATAATTTTGTATTAGGTTACACATTGCCACCCAGCCCTTATCCAGTCTCCACGTTTTCACTTGATGAGAAATATCTCCAGAAATTCCAACAGCTATTTACAGACAAGCAGAAGGATTTTCTTGTCGGCAGGTAAGGTGACCTCTCCTTTCAGGGTCTGTCTACTATATTTATGCAGTTTATATAATTGATGAGTAATTATATGCAATTGATAGATTTTATGAGTCAGTGTCCACTTTTTTTTGGGCACACAAGGCAAAGGTGTCCGGTTCTTCTCTGTTTTCCATTTAGTATTAGCCTGCAGAACACAGCGGTACGGTACCACTGCCATACAGGGGATGATAAAAATGTTTTTTAGAATAATAAAAAGTTTTATTAAAAAAAAAGTTTAGTTTTTTACAATTATCCTCGAAGAGCAAACAGCTATTTTTGGGAATTTTTTTTTTTCAAGTCCTCAGCAGGCTCAGAAAAAAATCCCCAATAAATAGCCCATTTTTGCGATAGCAGCCCTGGAAACATATAGGTCCGTGAACTTATCATGGATTTTATGTGTTTTCGGGGGGGAACAAGTTTTTTGCACCCAAAAATGATCAAGGCTAATTGTCCGCAATCAGCTGCATTATAATTAGTGACATTGCAGGCTGTAATAATCAGGGCCATAACTAGGATGGTGCGTCTTGTCCACACACACGCCCTCCGTTCGACCAGCCACTCCCCCATTTCTCCAGCCACTCCTGCGTTTTTACCTGACACGCCTGCCTTTTTTAGCACACTCCCTGAAAACTGACAGTTTCTGCCCAGAAACACCCACTTCCTGTCAATCACACGATCACTCGAGCGTTGAAAAAAACGTCGCTCGAGCATGTGTAAAACTACAAAGTTTTGTGTGAAAGTACTTAGCGCATGCGCGCTGCGTACCATGCGCATGTTTGCAATTTTTTCAACTGATCGCTGCGCTGCAAAAATTGGCAGCGAGCGATCAACTCGGAATGACCCCCAATGTAACTAAATGACAAAGAGCTCCCAAAGTAAGTACATAAATGACAGTATACGAGGATTAGTGCCACAATCCATTATCTTACGAGTGTTCTGTAGGGGTTGGGTACGCGTTACCTCCGCTGGGGATCCCGGTGGTCAGCAGCCCTACCGCAGGATCCTGAATCCTGGTCGGGGGGAGCACAACAAGCCCCTTGCTGGCTCGGTGATGAGCTGCGCTCGCCATAGGTTCTATTCCCACTCTATGGGTGTCGTGGACACCCACAAGTGGGAATAGTCCCTGCTAGTCGGCATGCCGACTGTCGGGATTTAGAAGGGGGCGGGATGTAGCCGTTGGTAATGTGATGAGCGGTCTTGTGACCGCCGGTCACATATCTACAGACCTTCTGTAGGTATAGGTGTTTTATAAAAAAAGATACAGATCAGACGCCAAGTGTTTCCTTATAGAGGGGAAGTCTGGAAGCATCAAGACCACTACAAAATAAGCAGCGTTAGTGGAAACCACCCAGCAACAACAGTGGCTCTGTTCTAAGGCTTGTGGAGGACAGTGGGGAAATAAAAGTGGAAGATTGTCTTAATATTTTAGGGACAGGTTTTATTTAATTTTATGTTACTGAGCTTAAAAACTAACAACATCTTTATGTTATTCCTCTTCCCTTGCAGAGGTGGACTCCAGTCCATCCTGGTGATAATGGGCGAGCTGACGTACCAGTGCAACATCACATTACACCAGTCAGATGTCTTAAACTTCTTAAGAAAAGAGAAATATGACATCGCAGTGGTAGATGCATTTAATCCTTGCACTTTTCTGGTCTGTGAGAAGTTGGGAATTCCGTATATTGCAATCTATTCATCGGGCTTTGGCAATGCTTTACGGGTAGGAATTCCCACTCCACTGTCGTATGTTCCACTATTCCAGACTCAGCTCACCGACCGCATGGATTTCTTTGGACGTTTGAAAAACACTTTAATGTTCTTGGCATCTCACATAGTGTGGGCAAAAGTAGACTCACTGTTTGACAGTGTGATTGAAGAACACTTTCCGGTGGGATCCAGACCATCCATAGCTGACCTGCACCTGAAAGCGGAGCTATGGCTATATAATGTAGACTTTACCATTGAGTTTGCTCGCCCGCTTCTGCCTCACGTTCAGTATTTTGGGGGAATATTGGCCAAGCCTGCAAAACCTGTATCGCAAGTGAGTATTATTTCTCTGTTCAAAATGCTAGTGTCTTACAGTAATAACGGAACATTTATATCACTTTTTTTCTATGCAAGTATCAATTGTCTAAGTGCCTAGTAATCAAATGTGTCACTGATTAATGTATTGTGCATATAGAATCCCTTAAGGCTAACAGTTATCCAAACTCTCATGGTTTCTGTCACAAATTGGGGACTTGTGTCATGCTTCGGATTTTATAAGCTGATCCAAGTCAGTACCTTAGCGTCTAATTGAGGCAAAGTTAGCGGAGACTGGACAAATGTAGCAGAATCACCAGATTACCAATAGGAGCTGGCCTGAGTCCTAGGCTAGTGGCTGAACTGGAGTACAGGGCTGGGATCCCCATCACTGCGATCTGGAATTGTTCAAGTAGAACACGACCCCATCATCTGAACCCAGGTGCGTGGAGCTGGCACCCGCTACAGGGAACTCAGGGACCCTGTACTGTAGGAAGAACAGGACTGGATTAGCTACCACTGTAATTGGAACTCAGGTCTCAGTGCTAGGGACAGGTATGAGGAACTCACATCTGTGCTCTAGAGTGCAGACACACAGGCCTGGAACCCAGTGACGTGCGGTGGGGTGAGGCAGGTGAGGCAGAGCCTTTCTTGTCATACAAACGTTTGTACCAGAGTGTTGACTGTATAAAGTATATAAAAAATACAAAGAATTTGTTAGAAAAATCTTCTTTGCATTATTCTAATCATTTTTATAGGCAAAACGCTGGAGTAGAAAGTGTATGGCAGGAGAGGCAGTGCCTCCCCTTCCTACCTTTTCAGCACATCTCTGATCAAACCTCCCCATATTTCCAGGAGTTTATAGTACTGCTGCACCTGTGCATAATGCCCACATGTATATACTACTGCACCTGTGTATATTGCCCACATGTATATACTGCTGCACCTGTGTATAATGCCCACATGTATATACTGCTGCACCTGTGTATAATGCCCCCATGTATATACTGCCGCACCTGTGTATAATGCCCACATGTATATACTGCTGTACATGTGTATAATGCCCACATGTATATACTGCTGTACCTGTGTATAATACCCACATGTATATACTGCTGCACCTGTGTATAATGCCCACATGTACCCTTTGGCTCATATATTGCATGTAAATCTGGCTCTGGTGCTAGCCAGTGCCTCCTGAGCCATTTACTTCACTGCACGTCCCTGCTGGAACCTGCATCCTGAGACAGAACTGGAACTGGCACTTGGACTCAGTAATAGGCTTCACTTCCAGACACCCAGAGAAAGGAGACCAGAGACCCGAAACCGATGATTTAATAACAGGAGATCTGGACCATTTTACTAAAATAATATGAAAATGGATGTTTTCATACCCTTCTCACATTATTTTAGTATCCCCTTAGTGTACTAATGGGCATTTGGAGGAGAATTCTCAGTATTCTCCTCCAAGCCCTTATCACTGCATTTTTTTAATAGCCAGATCGGTATCCGGACTATAGATCTACACTAAAAAGGTCAACAGTCAATAGGTCTACCACTAATGGTAGACACACATTAGGTCGACAGGAGCAAAAGATCGAAATGTAAAATGTAGACAGAACAAAAGGTCGACATGTTCAAAAGGTCGACATGACAATGGTCGACACACATATGGTAGACGCACGTTTTTTCATTTTTTTTAAAAATTCTTCATACATTACCATCCACGCGGATTAGGATTGGGAATAGTAACCTGTGCAGAGCGCACAATAGCGGAGCGAGGCATCTTGCCCGAAGCATTGCAGCGAAGCGAGTGATGCGAGGGGACGCAGTACACTAATGGGGCTTGTTTGTGGCAGAAAAGTGACAAAACACTACCTTTTTTGTGTTGAACATTCACATGTTGACCTTTCACCCTGTCGACCGTTTGACCCTGTAGGCCTTTCCTACTGTCTACCTATTCTATGTCGACCTTTTGACTCTGTCGACTTAATGCATGCCTACCATTAGTGGTAGACCTATTGACTGTAGACCTTTATAGTATAGATCTTATAATCCACACCCAGATCGGAATCCGTGTGTGTGTCTAAATAGACCACAGGCTGATCACATAGGTGTAGGATAGAAAATAAATAAAAGATAACTTTCCTGCACCCAGGGACCGGTGACCTCCTCTCTGTGACCAGTGGATCAGCTGATGTATAAAAAAATATAGTATTATAATAATAATAATAACAATGAATGCTGACACCTGAGATGCAGTAGTGCTGGCCGACTGCACACATCAGTTGATCCATGGATCACGGATCAGCCCTCCTGTGCAGGTGAGATGGGATCTGGTCAGGATCCCAATGGTCGGGATCCCGAATAGGAGCACAATGCCAACAGACGGACTGCCAGGCTGCCAAAGAAGTAAGCCAAGATGGGGGGGTGGTGGGTCGGCTTAGGCTGAGTGGGGTGGGTTAGGGTTAGGCTGCGGGAAGGGGGGGGGTGTTAGGGTTAGGCTGCGGGGAATAGGGGGTTAGTGGTGGGGGGCAGGTTAGGTTTAGGCACCACTGGGGATGGTTAGGCAGCGGAAAGGGAGAGTTAGAATTGTTTCCTGACCCCTGTCAGGATTCTGACAATCGGGATGCTGGGGTCGGTATTTTGACCGCTGGCATCCCAACCACCAGCATTTCAGCCCCAACCCATTGAGATATCTTATATTTATTTTTTACACACAGGAGGTGGGGAGGGGGGAGCTAGGGCAGCAGCCGGGGGTTAAGCATAGGCAGCAGCGGTGGAGCGGAGCTGGGAGAGGGAACAGGGACAGGAGAGGACGCAGGAAAAGGGCAGCAGCGGGGTAGCTGGGACAGGAGGCTAGAGCCGAGCACCAGCAGGGAGGCCAGGGCAGGCACTGTGGGAACAAGAGATATGGCAGCCAGGCTGTAGCGACAAGAGAACCGGGGAAGAGCAGCGGGAGCGCATGCGCAGACACATTCTCACTGTAGTCTTTTCCAAAAAAATACTGTGATAATTGTGCTGAAGGGATTCACAGGGACTTTCTCGCAAGCTCTCTCCCTGCATGCAAATATTAATACATTGAAGTGATATTTCCTAAATCCGCAATGCGAATTTAGGTGAACATATCACACTACAAGCGTAATGTAAATGCGGATGGGAGTAAATATGACTGCAGAATAGTTTAAGCAGCCTCTGCATCCAGTTAGTAACAGCTGTTTTTACTGAAACTTGCAATAGTTACACAATAAGCAGGCACAGACCCTAGAAGGATATCATTGTTGTAATATTTCTTGTAGCTGCAGCCGTCTGGCTCACCTGCTGGGTTCATATATGTGACCACATTGGAGTCCTTCTTAGAGCTCAATATTCCCAGGTAAGTAATGCCACCACCCAGCCCAGAATGTGTACAAACACCTGACGTGCAGCAGGCTCCAAACTGTACAGGTGTAAGGGCGTCTGAGGGGCCATTGGGTAAAGTGTTCCGATGGTCCTGGAGCTAACGTTGCGAATAATAGTCCCCAGCAGGTCTGAGTGTCCGCTGAGATGGGCGCTGTTATCTAGTTCACTCCAAGCTGCAGCTCTCACTGAGTTTGTAGAATGGAAGCAGGGCCTCAAAACAATATAAGAGTAAGGTAGCTCAACACGTTTCCGTCCTCAGGGCACCTTCGTCAGGAGCATGATACTTTCAGTGAGTCACTCCAAGGAAGTCTTCTGAGTTACAACTCGCCTGCTCATTGCAGGTTTAAGTGGAATGTATCTGGTTGCCAGTGGTGCAATTAGAAATATTTTTTTAGTGGTACTGAGTAGGCCGCAAAATGGGCGTGGTCACGTGTCATGAGGGGGCATGACCACATGACACTAGGGGGAGAGGCTACATTACACTAGGGGTGTGGCCACACAGAACAGTCCCTTTTCTCTGACGTCCTAGTGGATGCTGGGAACTCCGTAAGGACCATGGGGAATAGCGGGCTCCGAAGGAGGCTGGGCACTCTAGAAAGATCTTAGACTACCTGGTGTGCACTGGCTCCTCCCACTATGACCCTCCTCCAAGCCTCAGTTAGATTTCGTGCCCGGCCGAGGTTGGATGCACACTAGGGGCTCTCCTGAGCTCTTAGAAAGAAATAGACTTAGGTTTTTTATTTTCAGTGAGACCTGCTGGCAACAGGCTCACTGCAGCGAGGGACTAAGGGGAGAAGAAGCGAACTCGCCTGCTTGCAGCCGGATTGGGCTTCTTAGGCTACTGGACACCATTAGCTCCAGAGGGATCGACCGCAGGCCCAGCCTTGATGTTCGGTCCCGGAGCCGCGCCGCCGTCCCCCTTACAGAGCCAGAAGCAAGAAGATGGTCCGGAAAATCGGCGGCATGAAGACATCAGTCTTCACCAAGGTCGCGCACAGCACTGCAGCTGTGCGCCATTGCTCCTCTCACACTTCACACTCCGGTCACTGAGGGTGCAGGGCGCTGGGGGGGGGCGCCCTGAGGCAGCAATAAAAACACCTTGGCTGGCAAAAATACCTCAATATATAGCCCCAGGGGCTATATATGAGGTAAATACCCCTGCCAGATTCCATAAAAAAGCGGGAGAATAGGCAGCGGAAAAGGGGCGGAGCTATCTCCCTCAGCACACTGGCGCCATTTTTCCCTCACAGCTCCGCTGGAAGGAAGCTCCCTAGCTCTCCCCTGCAGTCTACACTACAGAAAAGGGTTAAAAAAGAGAGGGGGGGCACTAAATTTAGGCGCAGTATACATTATATATAAAAACAGCAGCTATAGGGGACATAACTCAGTTAGTCCCTGCATTATATAGCGCTCTGGTGTGTGCTGGCATACTCTCACTCTGTCCCCCCAAAGGGCTTTTGTGGGTCCTGTCCTCGTTTAGAGCATTCCCTGTGTGTCTGCGGTGTGTCGGTACGGCTGTGTCGACATGTTGAATGAGGAGGCTTATATGGTGACGGAACAGAGGCCGATATATGTGATGTCGCCCCCTGTGGGGCCGACACCAGAGTGGATGGATAGGTGAAAGGTATTAACCGACAGTGTCAACTCCTTACATAAAAGGGTGGATGACGTAACAGCTGTGGAACAGCCGGCTTCTCAGCCCGCGCCTGCCCAGGCGTCTCAAAGACCATCAGGGGCTCAAAAACGCCCGCTCTCTCAGATGGCAGACACAGATGTCGACACGGAGTCTGACTCCAGTGTCGACAAGGTTGAGACATATACACAATCCACTAGGAACATCCGTGACTTGATCCCGGCAATAAAAAATGTGTTATACATTTCTGACATTAACCCAAGCACCTCTAAAAATGGGTTTTAGGTTTGGGGAGAAAAAACAGGCAGTGTTTTGTTCCCCCATCAGATGAATAAATGAAGTGTGTGAAAAGCGTGGGTTCCCCCGTTAAGAAACTGGTAATTTATAAAAAGTTACTGATGGCGTACCCTTTCCCGCCAGGAGGATAAGTTACGCTGGGAGATATCCCCTAGGGTGGATAAGGCGCTCACACGGTTGTCAAAAAAGGTGGCACTGCCGTTTTAGGAACGGCCACTTTGAAGGTACCTGTTGATAAAAAGCAGGAGGCTATCCTGAAGTCTGTATTTACACACTCAGGTACTAGACTGAAACCTGCAGATCGTGCTGCGGCAGCGTGGTCGGTGACCCTGTCAAGCATACTAGTTTGCTAATATGAGAACATATTAAAGACGTCGTCTTATATATGAGGGATGCACAGAGGGATATTTTGCCGGCTGGCATCCAAAATGAATGTAATGTCCATTCTGTCAGGAGGGTATTAGAGACCTGTCACTGGACAGGTGATGCTGACTTAAAAAGCGCATAGAGATTCTGCCTTATAAGGGTGAGGAATTATTTGGGGATGGTCTCTGGGACCTCGTATCCACAGCAACTGCTGGGAAGAAATATTTTTACCTCAGGTTTCCTCACAGACAAAGGTACAGTCCTTTCGGCTTCAGAAAAGCAAGCGGGTCAAATGGCGCTTCCTTTCTGTACAGAGACAAGGGAAGAGGGAAAAAGCTGCACCAGTCAGCCTGTTCCCAGAATCAAAATTCTTCCCCCGCTTCCTGTGAGTCCACAGCATGACGGGTGCTCCACAGGTGTAGCCAGGTACGGTGGGGGGCCGTCTCAAAAATTTCAGCAATTAGTGGGCTCGCTCACAGGTGGATCCCTGTTTCTTTCAAGTAGTATTTCAGGGGTACAAGCTGGAATTCGAGATGTCTCCCCCCAGCCGTTTCCTAAAATATGCCTTGCTGACAACTCCCTCAGGCAGGGAGGCTGTGCTAGAGGCAATTAATAAGCGGTATTCCCAGCAGGTAATACTCAAGGTGCCCCTACTTCAACAAGGATGGGGTTACTATTCCACACGGTTTGGGGTACCGAAACCGCATGGTTCGGTGTGACCCATTTTATATTTAAAATCCTTGAACACATACATAAAAAAATTCAAGTTCAAGATGGAATCGCTCAGGGCGGTTATTGCAAGCCTGGACGAGGGGGATTACATGGTATCCCGGGACATCAAGGATGCTTACCTGCATGTCCCCATTTACCATCCTCGCCAGGAGTACCTCAGATTTGTGGTACAGGATTACCATTACCAAGTCTAGACACTGCCGTTTGGACTGTACATGGCACCGAGGGTGTTTTATCAAGGTAATGGCCGAAATGATGATACTCCTTCGAAAAAAGGGAGTTTTAATTATCCTGTAATTGGACAATCTCTTTATAAGGGCGAGGTCCAAGGAGCAGTTGGTAGTCGGGGTAGCACTATTTTGGAAAGTGCTACAACAGCACGGTTGGATTCTAAACAGTCCAAAGTCACAGCTGGTTCCTATGACACGTCTACTGTTCCTGGGGATGGTTCTGGACATAAACCAGAAATAGTGTTTCTCCCGGAGGAGAAAGCCAAGGAGTTGTCATCTCTAGTCAGAGACCTCCTGAAGCCAAAACAGGTAGCAGTGCATCGTTGCACGCGAGTCCTGGGAAAAATGGTAGCTTCCTACGAAGCAATCCCATTAGGCAGGTTCCATACAAGAACTTTTCAGAGGGACCTGTTGGACAAGTGGTCCGGATCGCATCTTCCGATGCATAGGCTGATAACCCTGTCTCCAAGGACCAGGGTATCTCTACTGTGGTGGCTGCAGAGTGCCCATCTTCAAGAGGGCCGCAGGTTCGGCATACAGGACTAGGTCCTAGTGACCATGGATGCCAGCCTTTGAGGCTGGGGAGCAGTCACACAGGGAAGAAACTTCCAGGGACTTTGGTCAAGTCAGGTGATTTCCCTACACATAAATATTCTGGACCTGAGGGCCATTTACAATGCCCTGAGGCCGGCAAGGCCTCTGCTTCAAAACCAGCCGGTACTGATCCAATCAGACAACATCACGGCAGTCGCCCATGTAAACCAACAGGGCGGCACAAGAAGCAGAATGGCGATGGCAGAAGCCACAAGGATTCTCCGATAGGCGGAAAATCATGTGTTAGCACTGTCAGCAGTGTTCATTCCCGGAGTGGACAACTGGGAAGCAGATCTTCTCAACAGACACGACCTCCACCCGGGAGAGTGGGGACTTCCTCCAGAAGTCTTCCAAAGGATTGTACACCATTGGGAAAGGCCACAGGTGGACATGATGACGTCCCGCCTCAACAAAAAGCTATAAAAGATATTGCGCCAGGTCAAGGGACCCTCAGGCGATAGCTGTGGACGCTCTGGTGACACCGTGGGTGTACCATTCGGTTTATGTGTTCTCCCCTCTGCCTCTCATACCAAAGGTACTGAGAATAATAAGAAGGCGAGGAGTAAGAACGATACTCGTGGTTCCGGACTGGCCAAGAAGAGCGTGGTACCCAGAACTTCAAGAATTTATATCAGAGGACCCATGGCCTCTGCCACTCAGACAGGACCTGCGGCAGCAGGGGCCCTGTCTTTTACAAGACTTACCGCGGCTGCGTTTGACGGCATGGCGGTTGAACGCCGGATCCTGAAGGAAAAGGGCATTCCGGAGGAAGTCATTCCTACGCTTACTAAAGCCAGGAAAGAGGTTACAGCAAATCATTATCACCGCATATGGCGGAAATATGTTGCATGGTGTGAGGCCGAAAGGGCCCCAACAGAGGAATTTCAACTAGGTCGATTTCTGCATTTCCTGCAAGCAGGAGTGACTATGGGCCTTAAATTAGGTTCCATTAAGGTACAGATCTCGGCTCTGTCGATTTTCTTTAAAAAAAAACTAGCTTCAGTACCTGAAGTTCAGACATTTATAAAAGGAGTGCTGCATATTCAGCCCCCGTTTGTGCCTCCTGTGGCACCTTGGGACCACTAAAGACCGTGGATCTGTAATATCTCACTTGGAAAGTGGTCATGTTATTGGCCTTGGCTTCGGCCAGGCGAGTATCAGAATTGGCGGCTTTATCATGTAAAGGCCCTTATCTGATTTTCCATATGGATAGGGCAGAATTGAGGACTCGTCCCCAGTTTCTCCCTAAGGTGGTGTCAGCGTTTCACCTGAACCAGCCTATTGTGGTGCCTGCGGCTACTAGGGACTTGGAGGACTCCAAGTTGTTAGACGTGGTCAGGGCCCTGAAAATATATGTTTCCAGAACGGCTGGAGTCAGAAAATCTGACTCGCTGTTTATCCTATATGCACCCAACAAGCTGGGTGCTCCTGCTTCTACGCAGACTATTGCTCGTTGGATTTGTAGTACAATTCAGCTTGCACATTCTGTGGCAGGCCTGCCACAGCCAAAATCTGTCAATGCCCATTCCACAAGGAAGGTGGGCTCATCTTGGGCGGCTGCCCGAGGGGTCTTGGCTTTACAACTTTGCCGAGCTGCTACTTGGTCAGGGGCAAACACGTTTGCAAAATTCTATAAATTTGATACCCTGGCTGAGAAGGACCTGGAGTTCTCTCATTCGGTGTTGCAGAGTCATCCGCACTCTCCCGCCCGTTTGGGAGCTTTGGTATAATCCCCATGGTCCTTACGGAGTTCCCAGCATCCACTAGGACGTCAGAGAAAATAAGAATTTACTCACCGGTAATTCTATTTCTTGTAGTCCGTAGTGGATGCTGGGCGCCCATCCCAAGTGCGGTTTATCTGCAATACTTGTACATAGTTATTGTTAACTAAATCGGGTTATTGTTGAGCCATCTGTTGAGAGGCTCAGTTTTTTCATACTGTTAACTGGGTTTCATATCACGAGTTATACGGTGTGATTGGTGTGGCTGGTATGAGTCTTACCCGGGATTCAAAATCCTTCCTTATTGTGTACGCTCGTCCGGGCACGGTGTCCTAACTGAGGCTTGGAGGAGGGTCATAGTGGGAGGAGCCAGTGCACACCAGGTAGTCTAAGATCTTTCTAGAGTGCCCAGCCTCCTTCGGAGCCCGCTATTCCCCATGGTCCTTACGGAGTTCCCAGCATCCACTACGGACTACGAGAAATAGAATTACCGGTGAGTAAATTCTTATTTTCTATGCAGTCTGGAGGCAAGGCTAGAAATATGTAGTACTGCCTCCAGTATAATAGAAATATATCGTAATGCTCCCAATTTAATAAAAATACATAGTAATGCCCCCATTATAACAGGAATATATACTCTAGTAGTGCCCCCTGGTATAGTAGAAATATATAGTAGTGTCCCACATTACAATATAAATATATAGTAATGCCCAATAACAGTAGACAATGACATATATAGTAGTGTCCACATTACAATAGAAAGTGGGTGGTACTGAGTACCTGCTGCCAAATTCTTAAGGGTATTCCTTACCTGAGCGTACCTGCATACTTGCACCACTGCTGGTTGCCAATACTTCAGTCGTAATACTGCTCAGTGAGTTCTACATTGCTTCACTACACTTCACTATCATTGTCAAGACTGTGTTTGACTTTGGAACTGGACTAGCATTGTTGGCAGGAACGGGGTCTGAGATGACTGGGCAAAAATAGGATTTTAATACCTACCGGTAAATCCTTTTCTCCTAGTCCGTAGAGGATGCTGGGGACACTTAAAGAACCATGGGGTATAGACGGGATCCGCAGGAGACATGGGCACTTTAAGACTTTGAATGGGTGTGAACTGGCTCCTCCCTCTATGCCCCTCCTCCAGACTCCAGTTATAGGAACTGTCCCCAGGGAGACGGACATTTCGAGGAAAAGGATTTATTGTTAAACTAAACGTCAGATACATACCAGCTCACACCACAAACACGCCGTACAACATGGCATTTAACAGAAGTCCAGTCAACGGCATGAACAATGTCAGCAACAGGCTAACTATAACAGAAACACAACCTGTGTGTAACATAACCAATAACTTATAAGTAATTACTGCAGATAGAGTCCGCACTGGGACGGGCGCCCAGCATCCTCTACGGACTAGGAGAAAAGGATTTACCGGTAGGTATTAAAATCCTATTTTCTCATACGTCCTAGAGGATGCTGGGGACACTTCAAGAACCATGGGGTTTATACCAAAGCTCCAGAACGGGCGGGAGAGTGCGGATGACTCTGCAGCACCGATTGACCAAACATGAGGTCCTCATCAGCCAGGGTATCAAACTTGTAAAATTTAGCAAAAGTGTTTGAACCCGACCAAGTAGCTGCTCGGCAAAGTTGTAACACCGAGACCCCCCGGGCAGCCACCCAGGATGAGCCCACCTTTCTGGTAGAGTGGGCCTTCACTGATTTCGGTAACGACAATCCAGCTGTAGAATGAGCATTCTGAATCGTAGTACAGATCCAGCGTGCAATAGTCTGCTTGGAAGCAGGAGTCCCAATCTTGTTGGGAGCATACAGGACAAACAGAGTGTCTGTTTTCCTAAGTTGAGCCGTCCTGGCGACATAAATCTTCAAAGCCCTAACCACATCGAGGGATTTTGACTCAGCGAAGGCGGCAGTAGCCACAGGCACCACAATAGGTTGGTTCATATGGAACGATGAAACCACCTTCGGTAAAAACTGTTGACGAGTCCTCAACTCTGCTCTATCTTCATGGAAGATTAAATATGGGCTCTTGTGAGACAAGGCCGCTAACTCAGACACCTGTCTTGCGGATGCCAAGGCCAACAGCATGACCACTTTCCAAGTGAGAAATTTCAACTCTATCTTCTGTAAAGGTTCAAACCAATGTGATTGAAGGAACTGCAACACCACGTTAAGATCACATGGCGCCACTGGGGACACAAATGGAGGTTGGATGTGCAGCACACCTTTCACGAAAGTCTGAACTTCTGGAAGGGAGGCCAATTCTTTTTGAAAGAAAATTGATAAGGCCGAAAGTTGTACTTTAATGGAGCCCAAGTTTAGACCCGCATCCACACCTGCTTGCAGAAAATGGAGAAACCGGCCTAGCTGAAATTCTTCCGTAGGCGCCTTCTTGGATTCACACCAAGACACATATTTTCTCCAAATACGGTGATAATGTTTCGCCGTTACTTCTTTTCTAGCCTGAAAAAGTGTGGGAATGACTTCACTGGGAATACCCTTTCGGGCTAGGATCCGGCGTTCAACCGCCCAGCCGTCAAACATAGCCGCGGTAAGTCTTGATACACGCACGGCCCCTGTTGTAACAGATCCTCTCATAGAGGAAGAGGCCAGGGATCTCCTATGAGTAATTCCTGAAGATCGGGATACCAAGCCCTTCTTGGCCAGTCCGGAACAATGAGGATCGCCTGAACCTTTGTTCTTCTTACAATCTTTAGTACCTTTGGAATGAGTGGAAGCGGAGGGAACACGTACACCGACTGAAACACCCATGGTGTCACTAGGGCGTCCACTGCTATTGCTTAAGGGTCTCTCGACCTGGAACAATATCTCTGAAGTTTCTTGTTGAGGCGAGACGCCATCATGTCTATTTGAGGAATTCCCCAAAGGCTTGTCACTTCTGCGAAGACCTCTTGATGAAGACCCCACTCTCCCGGATGGAGATCGTGTCTGCTGAGGAAGTCTGCTTCCCAGTTGTCCACTCCTGGAATGAATATTGCCGACATAGCGCTTGTATGCCTTTCCGCCCAGCGGAGAACTTTTGTGGCCTCTGCCATCGCCGCTATGCTCTTTGTTCCGCCCTGGCAGTTTATGTGTGCTACTGCTGTTATATTGCCCGACTGGATCAGGACGGGCAGGTTGCGAAGAAGACGTTCCGCTTGAAGAAGGCCGTTGTAAATGGCCCTTAACTCCAACACGTTTATGTGTAGAGAAACTTCCTGGCTTGACCATCGTCCCTGGAAAGTTTCCCCCTGTGTGACCGCTCCCCAGCCTCGGAGACTCGCATCCGTGGTCACTAGGATCCAATACTGGATCCCGAACCTGCGACCCTCTAGGAGGTGAGAGCTGTGCAGCCACCACAGGAGTGAGATTCTGGTCTTGGAGGACAGGATTATTTTCCGGTGCATGTGCAGATGGGATCTGGACCACTTGTCCAACAGATCCCACTGAAACACTCTGGCATGGAATCTGCCAAATGGAATGGCCTCCTAGGCCGCCATCATCTTCCCCAGCAATCGAGTGCATTGATGGATTGACACTCTCGCTGGCTTCAGAATTTGTTTGACCAGACTCTGAATTTCCAGAGCCTTCTCTTCTGGAAGAAAAACTCTCTGTAATTCTGTGTCCAGAATCATTCCCAAAAACGACAGTCGTTTCGTCGGACTCAACTGTGACTTTGACAAGTTTAGGAGCCAACCATATTGTTGCAGAACTGTCAGGGAGAGCGTAATGCTCTGCAGTAATTGGTCCCTGGATCTCGCCTTTATCAGGAGATCGTTCAAGTACGAGATAATTGTGACTCCTTGCTTGCGCAGGAGAACCATCATTTCCGCCATAACTTTGGTGAAAACCCTCAGAGCCGTGGACAGACCAAACGGCAACGTCTGAAATTGGTAATGACAGTCCTGAATGGCAAACCTCAGGTAAGCCTGATGCGGAGGATATATGGGGACGTGTAAGTAGGCATCCTTTATGTCGACTGACACCATAAAATCCCCTTCCTCCAGACTGGAGATCACTGCTCGGAGAGATTCCATCTTGAATTTGAATTTCCTTAGATAGAAATTGAGGGATTTTAGGTTCAGAATTGGTCTGACCAAGCAGCCCGGCTTCGGGACCACAAACAGGCTCGAATAAATGCCTTCTCCCTGTTGTGACGGGGGCACCTTGATAATGACTTGATTTTGACACAGCTTTTGTATTGCATCGCATACCACCTCCCTGTCCGGAAGAGAAGCTGGTAAGGCCGATTTGAAAAATCGTCAAGGGGGAACGTCTTGAAACTCCAGTTTGTACCCTTGGGACACTATTTCTAATACCCATGGGTCTAGGGCCGAACGAACCCAGAACTGACTGAAGAGTTGGAGACGTGCCCCCACCGGTGCGGACTCCCACAGAGGAGTCCCAGCGTCATGCGGTGGATTTGGCAGAAGCCGGAGAGGACTTCTGCTCTTGGGAACCTGCCACAGCCGGTGACCTTTTTCCCTTTCCTCTTCCTCTTGAAGCAAGGAAGGAAGACCCTCGTCCTTTTTTGTATTTATTGGGCCGAAAGGACTGCATCTGATAGTGGTGCATTTTCTTTTGTTGTGCAGGAACACAAGGTAAAAATGATGACTTACCCGCGGTAGCCGTAGATACCAGGTCAGCGAGGCCGTCACCAAACAAGACACCACCTTTATACGGCAGAGACACAATAGCCTTCTTAGAGTCAGCATCAGCATTCCATTGATGAATCCAAAATGCTCTCCTAGCTGAGACTGCCATGGCATTGGCCCTTGATCCCAAAAGGCCAATATCCCTCGCAGCTTCCTTTAGGTAGGCTGCAGCGTCCCTGATATAACCCAGTGTCAAAAGAATGCTATCCCATTCCCTATCCAGGGTATCTATCTAAGACAGTGGCGGATCTTGCCACGGGCAAGCAGGACTTTTGCCCGGGGTGCCGCCTTCCGGAAGGCGCCGGCGCCATCCGGAGGGCGCCGCACCATGGCAAGATCCGCCATGGTGCAGTGTGCCCCCCAGCAGTGCCCCCCCGCTGTGCCCCCCCCCCGCTGTTAGAACCAGACGCTACGCGTCTAGTTTCCCTTCCTGGCGCTGGTCCCCCCCGCTGTGAAGGGAATCAGACGCTAAGCGTCTAGTTTCCCTTCATGGAGAGGACCTTTGCTGTGCGGTGCGCGATGACGTCATCGCGCACCACACAGCATTGTGGCACAGACGCTAGGGGTCATAATTGACCTCTAGTGCCTATGCTGTGCTATGGGAGAGACGTCATGACTGACGTCTCTCCCATAGATCCGAGGAGAAGAGCGGCGCCGGCGGAGGTCTGCAGGTCTGGAATCAGGAGCGGGGTATAGTAAGTATACTTTTTTTTTCTTTCTCCTTTCAGCGGCGCTACAAATGGGGGCGTGACTGACCACGCCCCGTATTAAGCCACACCCCTAACTTTTGCCCGGGGCGCCACAAGGGCAAGAACCGGCCCTGATCTCAGATGACAAGTTATCTGCCCATTTTTCAATAGTGCTACTCACCCACGCAGATGTAACGGCAGGTCTGAGCAGCGTACCCGTAGTGACATAAATGGATTTCAATGTATTTTCCTGCTTACGATCCGCAGGTTCCTTTAGGACTGCCGTGTCAGGGACGGAAGCGCCACCTTTTTGGACAGCCGTGATAGAGCTTTGTGCACAGTGGGGGGTGACTCCCACTTTTCCATATCCCCGGAGGGGAACGGATATGCCACCGGAATTCTCTTGGGAATCTGAAGCTTCTTGTCAGGATTTTCCCAAACCTTTTCAAAAAGAGTGTTCAGTTCATGAGAGGGAGGAAACGTTACCTCAGGTTTCTTTCCTTTATACATACAGACCCTTGTATCAGGAACAGCAGGGTCCACCGTGATATGTAACACGTCTTTTATGATTTATCGCCACAATCATGTACTGAATGCTCTTAGCCAGTTTTGGATTTAATCTATAATCTTTAATCTATAGTCGACACTGGAGTCAGAGTCCGTGTCGGTATCTGTATCTGCTATCTGGGTAAATGAACGCTTTTGTGACCCCGAGGGGGTCTGAACTTGTGACAACACATCCTCCACTGATTTTTTCCATGCCTGGTTCTGAGACTCAGATTTATCCAATCTCTTATTTAACAGAGCCACATTCGCATTCAAAGCACTCTAAACATTTACCCAATCAGGAGTCGGCGGTGCCGACATGGTCACTCCCACAGCCGTTTGTGTCCCTAATACAGTCTCCTCCTGGGAAGAGCACTCAGCCTCAGACATGCCGACACACGTGTACCAAACACCCACAGACACACCGGGCATATAGGGGACAGACCCACAGTAAAGCCTGTCAGAGAAACACAGAGGGAGTTTGCCAGCTCACAACCCAGCGCTTATCCCGGTTCTGAAAACCCTTATATAAAGTAGAGATGAGCGGGTTCGGTTCCTCGGAATCCGAACCCGCCCGAACTTCATGTTTTTTTACACGGGTCCGAGCGACTCGGATCTTCCCGCCTTGCTCGGTTAACCCGAGCGCGCCCGAACGTCATCATCCCGCTGTCGGATTCTCGCGAGGCTCGGATTCTATCGCGAGACTCGGATTCTATATAAGGAGCCGCGCGTCGCCGCCATTTTCACACGTGCATTGAGATTCATAGGGAGAGGACGTGGCTGGCGTCCTCTCCGTTTATAGAGAAGAGAGTGAGACAGTAGAGAGAGACACAGTAGTAATTTTGGGGAGCATTAGGAGGAGTACTAGACTAGTTACTTGCTGAAGTGATAGATAGTGTGTGTGTGACTGTATTATCTGACTTGTGGGGGAGACACTGACAGTGGGGAGCAGTTAGAGTCTGAGAGCAGGACTCAGGAGTACATATAACGTACAGTGCACACTTTTGCTGCCAGAGTGCCACACTGCCATTGTGACCACACTGACCACCAGTATAATATATATTGTGATTGTCTGCTTAGGAGTACTACTTGCAAGTTGCTGATAGTGTGACCAGTGACCTGACCACCAGTTTAATAATCACCACCAGTTTAATATATATATATATATATATATAATTGTATATAATATATATATAATATTGTATACCACCTACCCGTGGTTTTTTTTTTTTTCTCTTTCTTCTTTATACATACTACTATAGTAGCTTACTGTAGCAGTCTGCGGTGCTGCTGAGCTGACAGTGTCCAGCAGGTCCGTCATCAGTCATTACATAATAAATATATCTACCTGTCCGGCTGCAGTACTAGTGTGATATAATATATATTGATTTCATCTCATTATCATCCAGTCTATATTATCAGCAGACACAGTACGGTAGTCCACGGCTGTAGCTACCTCTGTGTCGGCACTCGGCAGTCGCTCGTCCATCCATAATTGTATACCACCTACCCGTGGTTTTTTTTTTTTCCTTTCTTCTTTATACATACTACTATAGTAGCTTACTGTAGCAGTCTGCGGTGCTGCTGAGCTGACAGTGTCCAGCAGGTCCGTCATCAGTCATTACATAATAAATATATCTACCTGTCCGGCTGCAGTACTAGTGTGATATAATATATATTGATTTCATCTCATTATCATCCAGTCTATATTAGCAGCAGACACAGTACGGTAGTCCACGGCTGTAGCTACCTCTGTGTCGGCACTCGGCAGTCGCTCGTCCATCCATAATTGTATACCACCTACCCGTGGTTTTTTTTTTTTCTTTCTTCTTTATACATACTACTATAGTAGCTTACTGTAGCAGTCTGCGGTGCTGCTGAGCTGACAGTGTCCAGCAGGTCCGTCATCAGTCATTACATAATAAATATATCTACCTGTCCGGCTGCAGTACTAGTGTGATATAATATATATTGATTTCATCTCATTATCATCCAGTCTATATTAGCAGCAGACACAGTACGGTAGTCCACGGCTGTAGCTACCTCTGTGTCGGCAGTCGCTCGTCCATCCATAATTGTATACCACCTACCCGTGTTTTTTTTTTTTTTTCTTTCTTCTTTATACATACTACTATAGTAGCTTACTGTAGCAGTCTGCGGTGCTGCTGAGCTGACAGTGTCCAGCAGGTCCGTCATCAGTCATTACATAATAAATATATCTACCTGTCCGGCTGCAGTACTAGTGTGATATAATATATATTGATTTCATCTCATTATCATCCAGTCTATATTAGCAGCAGACACAGTACGGTAGTCCACGGCTGTAGCTACCTCTGTGTCGGCAGTCGCTCGTCCATCCATAATTGTATACCACCTACCCGTGGTTTTTTTTTTTCTTTCTTCTTTATACATACTACTATAGTAGCTTACTGTAGCAGTCTGCGGTGCTGCTGAGCTGACAGTGTCCAGCAGGTCCGTCATCAGTCATTACATAATAAATATATCTACCTGTCCGGCTGCAGTACTAGTGTGATATAATATATATTGATTTCATCTCATTATCATCCAGTCTATATTAGCAGCAGACACAGTACGGTAGTCCACGGCTGTAGCTACCTCTGTCTCGGCAGTCGCTCGTCATCCATAAGTATACTAGTATCCATCCATCTCCATTGTTTACCTGAGGTGCCTTTTAGTTGTGCCTATTAAAATATGGAGAACAAAAATGTTGAGGTTCCAAAATTAGGGAAAGATCAAGATCCACTTCCACCTCGTGCTGAAGCTGCTGCCACTAGTCATGGCCGAGACGATGAAATGCCAGCAACGTCGTCTGCCAAGGCCGATGCCCAATGTAATAGTACAGAGCATGTAAAATCCAAAACACCAAATATCAGTAAAAAAAGGACTCCAAAATCTAAAATAAAATTGTCGGAGGAGAAGCGTAAACTTGCCAATATGCCATTTACCACACGGAGTGGCAAGGAACGGCTGAGGCCCTGGCCTATGTTCATGGCTAGTGGTTCAGCTTCACATGAGGATGGAAGCACTCAGCCTCTCGCTAGAAAAATGAAAAGACTCAAGCTGGCAAAAGCAGTAGCACCGCAAAGAACTGTGCGTTCTTCGAAATCCCAAATCCACAAGGAGAGTCCAATTGTGTCGGTTGCGATGCCTGACCTTCCCAACACTGGACGTGAAGAGCATGCGCCTTCCACCATTTGCACGCCCCGTGCAAGTGCTGGAAGGAGCACCCGCAGTCCAGTTCCTGATAGTCAGATTGAAGATGTCAGTGTTGAAGTACACCAGGATGAGGAGGATATGGGTGTTGCTGGCGCTGGGGAGGAAATTGACCAGGAGGATTCTGATGGTGAGGTGGTTTGTTTAAGTCAGGCACCCGGGGAGACACCTGTTGTCCGTGGGAGGAATATGGCCATTGACATGCCTGGTGAAAATACCAAAAAAATCAGCTCTTCGGTGTGGAAGTATTTCAACAGAAATGCGGACAACAGGTGTCAAGCCGTGTGTTGCCTTTGTCAAGCTGTAATAAGTAGGGGTAAGGACGTTAACCACATCGGAACATCCTCCCTTATACGTCACCTGCAGCGCATTCATAATAAGTCAGTGACAAGTTCAAAAACTTTGGGTGACAGCGGAAGCAGTCCACTGACCAGTAAATCCCTTCCTCTTGTAACCAAGCTCACGCAAACCACCCCACCAACTCCCTCAGTGTCAATTTCCTCCTTCCCCAGGAATGCCAATAGTCCTGCAGGCCATGTCACTGGCAATTCTGACGAGTCCTCTCCTGCCTGGGATTCCTCCGATGCATCCTTGCGTGTAACGCCTACTGCTGCTGGCGCTGCTGTTGTTGCTGCTGGGAGTCGATGGTCATCCCAGAGGGGAAGTCGTAAGCCCACTTGTACTACTTCCAGTAAGCAATTGACTGTCCAACAGTCCTTTGCGAGGAAGATGAAATATCACAGCAGTCATCCTGTTGCAAAGCGGATAACTGAGGCCTTGACAACTATGTTGGTGTTAGACGTGCGTCCGGTATCCGCCGTTAGTTCACAGGGAACTAGACAATTTCTTGAGGTAGTGTGCCCCCGTTACCAAATACCATCTAGGTTCCACTTCTCTAGGCAGGCGATACCGAGAATGTACACGGACGTCAGAAAAAGACTCACCAGTGTCCTAAAAAATGCAGTTGTACCCAATGTCCACTTAACCACGGCCATGTGGACAAGTGGAGCAGGGCAGGGTCAGGACTATATGACTGTGACAGCCCACTGGGTAGATGTATGGACTCCCACCGCAAGAACAGCAGCGGCGGCACCAGTAGCAGCATCTCGCAAACGCCAACTCTTTCCTAGGCAGGCTACGCTTTGTATCACCGGTTTCCAGAATACGCACACAGCTGAAAACCTCTTACGGCAACTGAGGAAGATCATCGCGGAATGGCTTACCCCAATTGGACTCTCCTGTGGATTTGTGGCATCGGACAACGCGAGCAATATTGTGTGTGCATTAAATATGGGCAAATTCCAGCACGTCCCATGTTTTGCACATACCTTGAATTTGGTGGTGCAGAATTTTTTTAAAAACGTCAGGGGCGTGCAAGAGATGCTGTCGGTGGCCAGAAGAATTGCGGGACACTTTCGGCGTACAGGCACCACGTACAGAAGACTGGAGCAACACCAAAAACGCCTGAACCTGCCCTGCCATCATCTGAAGCAAGAAGTGGTAACGAGGTGGAATTCAACCCTATATATGCTTCAGAGGTTGGAGGAGCAGCAAAAGGCCATTCAAGCCTATACAATTCAGCACGATATAGGAGGTGGAATGCACATGTCTCAAGCGCAGTGGAGAATGATTTCAACGTTGTGCAAGGTTCTGATGCCCTTTGAACTTGCCACACGTGAAGTCAGTTCAGACACTGCCAGCCTGAGTCAGGTCATTCCCCTCATCAGGCTTTTGCAGAAGAAGCTGGAGACATTGAAGGAGGAGCTAACACGGAGCGATTCCGTTAGGCATGTGGGACTTGTGGATGGAGCCCTTAATTCGCTTAACAAGGATTCACGGGTGGTCAATCTGTTGAAATCAGAGCACTACATTTTGGCCACCGTGCTCGATCCTAGATTTAAAACCTACCTTGGATCTCTCTTTCCGGCAGACACAAGTCTGCTGGGGTTCAAAGACCTGCTGGTGAGAAAATTGTCAAGTCAAGCGGAACGCGACCTGTCAACATCTCCTCCTTCACATTCTCCCGCAACTAGGGATGCGAGGAAAAGGCTCAGAATTCCGAGCCCACCCGCTGGCGGTGATGCAGGGCAGTCTGGAGCGACTGCTGATGCTGACATCTGGTCCGGACTGAAGGACCTGACAACGATTACGGACATGTCGTCTACTGTCACTGCATATGATTCTCTCCCCATTGAAAGAATGGTGGAGGATTATATGAGTGACCGCATCCAAGTAGGCACGTCACACAGTCCGTACTTATACTGGCAGGAAAAAGAGGCAATTTGGAGGCCCTTGCACAAACTGGCTTTATTCTACCTAAGTTGCCCTCCCACAAGTTTTTTTTTTGGAAGGGCCATCCTGCGTGACACTGCAGTGCCACTCCTAGATGGGCCAGGTGTTTGTGTCGGCCACTAGGGTCGCTTATCTTACTCACACAGCTACCTCATTGCGCCTCTTTTTTTCTTTGCGTCATGTGCTGTTTGGGGAGTGTTTTTTGGAAGGGCCATCCTGCGTGACACTGCAGTGCCACTCCTAGATGGGCCAGGTGTTTGTGTCGGCCACTAGGGTCGCTTATCTTACTCACACAGCTACCTCATTGCGCCTCTTTTTTTCTTTGCGTCATGTGCTGTTTGGGGAGTGTTTTTTGGAAGGGCCATCCTGCGTGACACTGCAGTGCCACTCCTAGATGGGCCAGGTGTTTGTGTTGGCCACTAGGGTCGCTTATCTTACTCACACAGCTACCTCATTGCGCCTCTTTTTTTCTTTGCGTCATGTGCTGTTTGGGGAGTGTTTTTTGGAAGGGCCATCCTGCGTGACACTGCAGTGCCACTCCTAGATGGGCCAGGTGTTTGTGTCGGCCACTAGGGTCGCTTAGCTTAGTCATCCAGCGACCTCGGTGCAAATTTTAGGACTAAAAATAATATTGTGAGGTGTGAGGTATTCAGAATAGACTGAAAATGAGTGGAAATTATGGTTTTTGAGGTTAATAATACTTTGGGATCAAAATGACCCCCAAATTCTATGATTTAAGCTGTTTTTTAGTGTTTTTTGAAAAAAACACCCGAATCCAAAACACACCCGAATCCGACAAAAAAAATTTGGTGAGGTTTTGCCAAAACGCGGTCGAACCCAAAACACGGCCGCGGAACCGAACCCAAAACCAAAACACAAAACCCGAAAAATTTCAAGTGCACATCTCTAAATAAAGCCTCAGACCCGTTAGCGCTTTTATAATTACATATATAGCACCAAAATAACTGTGCCCCCCCCCTGTTTTGCACCCTGTTACTTGTACAGCAGTGTTGAGGAAGGACCAGCGTCTCTGCAGCTCTGTGAAGAGAAAATGGCGCTGATGAAAGCTGTGAGGGCTAAGCCCCGCCCCCTTTATGGCACGTTTCAGCCCCACTATTTTTTAAAATATTTATACTCGCGGGGGTTCGGATTTAGTGCCTAGGCACTTAAAAACCACATTGCCAGTCCATATATGAGGATTTTTATGTTGCCCAGGGCGCCACCCCCCGCGCCCTGCACCCTGTAGTGCCGTTGTGTGTGGGAGCATGGGGCGCAGCTGTAGTCTTCTGATCTTCTTCTACTCACTTGTCTTCTGACTTCTGGCTCTGCAAGGGGGGTGACGGCGGGCTCCGGGAACGAGCATCTAGGCGTACCTAGAGTTCAGACTCTCAGGAGCTATTGGTGTCCTGTAGCCAAAGAAGCAGAGCCTTGAAACTCACAGAAGTAGGTCTGCTTCTCTCCCCTCAGTCCCACGATGCAGGGAGACTGGTGCCAGCAGGTCTCCCTGAAAATAATAAACCTAACAAAAGTCTTTTTTTCAGCGAAACTCAGCAGAGCTCCTCAGAGTGGACACAGATTCTAAACTGGAGTCTGGAGGAGGGGTATAGAGGGAGGAGCCAGGTCACACCCATTCAAAGTCTTAAAGTGCCCATGTCTCCTGCGGATCCCGTCTATACCCCATGGTTCTTGAAGTGTCCCCAGCATCCTCTAGGACGTATGAGAAATATGGATTTAGTTTCTGCTCATGGACCAGGCCAGAGAGGAACAGTATGCAATGCAGGCGGATGGGATGCTGTCACAATATCGACGCCACCATCCCAATGGTGATGATCACAACGGGGATGAGGTAAGTATTGTAGTATTGAATTATTTTGCCAGGAGTGCCAACCACCTGTTCGCCTATATACGACACCCTGAGAAGGGAGGGTGAGGCACCCGAATCTGTTGCTATTGTAGTCTCTGCAAGTGCCGGACATCTACTATTATATATATATATATATATATATATAATTATATATATATATACAGTATATATGTGAATTAAAGAAAAAATACTAGCTATGCTGCAGTCTCCCCTCACTGTCATAACATAAGATGCGGAGATCCGTGCAGAGAGTAATGACATTACACATACAGCTGATTCCTGGCCAGGCTGCTCTTGCTAGAGCCTGGCAGCACCTGCAGGGGGTAGATAATGCTTGGAGAACCTGGAGCGGTGGCTGGCGGAGTGGGCGGCTCTGCTGCTGACGTTTATGTCTCTGCTTCCACTACGGCCCGTCCAGGCTCAGCTTCCCAAAGGAGCTTATTAGCCACTCTGACATCTTGCCCAGCTAAGGCCCAAAGGAGTGGTCCCATTCTGCCCCCAGCAGGTGGTGCCCCTAAGCACGTGCCTCACATGCCTAGTGGGAAATCCACCACTGAGCTTCAGGGCTTTCTTTAACTACTCTCTCTGCTAACATAACTGGTATCCAGTCTGTAGGTCAACCACACTTAGGTCGACAATGTCTAGGTCGACCACTATTGATCAATAGTAAGTAGGTCGACATGGTCTCTAGGTCGACATGGTCTCTAGGTCGATATGACAGAAGGTCGACATGAGTTTTTCACTTTTCTTATTGTTAATTTTTTTAACTGTTTCATGCTTTCCGATCCACGTGGACTACAATTGTTGAACGGTAACCTGTGTCGAGAGCAGCGGTAGCGGAGCGAGGCACCCTGCCCAAAGCATGGTGAGCAAAACAAGCCATGCAAGGGGACACGGTGCACTAATTGGGGTTCCTGGTCACTCTTCTTATTATTACACTGAAGTGCGGGCAGTATGGACGGTGTAATGGTTAGCATTACTGTCTCACAGCACTGAGGTCATGGGTTCAATTCCCACCATGGCCCTAACTGTGTGGAGTTTGTATATTCTCCCCGTACTTGCGTGGGTTTCCTCCCACAATCCAAAATATACTGGTAGGTTAATTGGCTCCCAACAAAATTAACCCTAGCGTGAATGTGCTGTGTGTACATGTGATGGGGAATATTGGGGGTCATTCCGAGTTGTTCGCTCATTATTTTTTTTCGCTACGCAGTGCGCCTGCGCCAAATAAATTTGCACAAAAGTTTGGTATTTTACTCACGGCCTAACGAGGTTTTTTCATCGTTCTGCTGATCGTAGTGTGATTGACAGGAAGTGGGTGTTTCTGGGCGGAAACTGGCCGTTTTATGGGAGTGTGCGGAAAAATGCAGGCGTTTCAGGGAAAAACGCGGGAGTGTCTGGAGAAACGGGGGAGTGGCTGGCCGAGCGCTGGGTGTGTTTGTGACGTCAAACCAGGAACGAAACTGACTGAACTGATCGCAGTGTAGAAGTAAGTCTCGAGCTACTCAGAAACTGCAAAGAAATTTCTATTCGCAATTCTGCTAATCTTTCGTTCGCAATTCTGCAAAGCTAAGATTCACTCCCAGTAGGCAGCGGCTTAGCGTGTGCAATGCTACTAAAAGCAGCTAACAAGCGAACAACTCGGAATGAGGGCCATAGATTGTAAACTCCACTGGGGCAGGGACTGATGTGAATGAGCAAATATTCTCTGTACAGTGCTGCGGAATATGTGTGCGCTATATAAATAACTGGTAATAAATAAATTACACTGCAGATGCAAACCTGTCAGTCAATGCAGTGAGCTCTGTCTTCAGTATCTGGTTCTCTAGAGAAGGGGATTATATTTACTAAAGTGCAGGTTTTTAAAAGTGGAGATTTTGCCCATAGTACCCAATCAGATACTAACTATTATCTTCTAGAAGGTGCTAGATAAATAATAAGTAGATTCTGATTGGTTGCTAGGGGCAACAACTCCTCTTCTGAAAACCCGCACTTTAGTAAATATACACTGGGGTATGTGGGAGATGAAGTGCAGGGTGGTCTGGGAAGTACCGCCACTTATTGAGGAGGACACCCCAAATGGATGTTTTATGGGGGGTACCCACAAATATTAAGCATCCTCAGGATTTACCACGGAGGGACCGCAGCAGATTACTGCCATGATGCCTCCATTTCTGACCAGAAAGCAGTCCCCCTAGGTTTCTATGGGGCCTGCTATTCAGTCGGATTTAACAATCTCCGTAATGCCATGCATTCCGGTGCTTGGCCTCGAATAGCCAGTGGGGCCAAGTAGCTTACCCTATGGGCTACTGTAATGTGGATTTTATAGGAGAGGGATCTACCGGATCCCATTCCTTCACCCCCCAATGATGCATGCACCGGGCAGTGGTTGCGAATGAGCATTATGTGCCTAGACTCCGAACCAGGAACACAGTGATACCGTATACTATCACTCTGCTTCCAGCTCTGCGAGGGATCCGGCTCTTACTGGAGCCCATCTGCCAGCAAGAGCTTTTTGCTAAATTCAAGTGAAAATTACAATTTTCACTCTGCGAATTTAGGATTAAAAATGTATCAGATCTGCATTATAAAAATGCAAATTGTGTAAAATGTGCAATGTGGGCTCGATTCAGAATTAGCACATCTACGATCAGAATCTCTGACATGCGGGGGGGATGCCCAGCACAGGGCTAGTCCATCCCGCATGTCAGCCCCCCCCCCCCCGCACAGGTGCAAAAGCATCACACAGCGGCGATGCTTCCGCATCCACCGTGTAACTCCCTGCCTGCGGCTACCTGCCATGTTTTAGGTCACAGCGGCTGCAAGCCCCAGCTACGGTCCAGACACACCTGCGTTGTCCATACTGCGCCTCCCCGCAATGGCATTCGAACGCCGTTGGCATGGCCCCTCCCACCCCTGCCTTTCAATCAGACAGAGGCGATTGCACCATCTCATTGGGTGCGCAGGTGCACTCCACAATGGCTTCAGAGTGCGATCACTGCCATTGCAGCGATCGCCTCTAAAATAGGCCCCTTGTGTATGCACTACAGGAGCTTCAGAATTCACTGCAAAGGCTAAAATATGGGGAAGAACCTGGAGTTATAGAATAATGCAGACGTTGTGAAATAGTATTGGTGTTTTTTTTCTTTTTTTTAAATTGTTTATTTTAATTTTCAGGTTATAAATGTCACAACAGCTCCCCACCTCACGTGGGGTGAACTGCTATTTGTCACAATATCTTATCAAAGGCAGAGATGTAACCTTAATATAAAGAACAAGCGGATCCCGACATGTGGAGAAATAATCAAAATAAGGGCCATTAACCATACATTTGTAAGAACGAGAAACAGCGGTGATACATGTCAGAGGGTGAATGGGGGCTAATCAGACGGGAGGGAGCCGGGGATTAGACTCTTAACTATAGCAATATAAGGGATAATACAGAAGAGGGAGAGAGCATGAAGAGAAAGAAGGGGAAACGGTCAGAGATGGGGAGGGAACAGACTGGGGGGAGGAAAAGACAGGGGTGGAGGTACCGCCAGTACGCCCCCGCGTTCCGCCAACCTAGTGCAGGGCGTTAGTATCAAGAGGTAAGGTGCTACATGAGGGACACGAAGAGGAGGGATTACAGGTAGGCCTATATCTACTAGTCGGGTGAAGAAATTACTGAGATCATAGTAGGAGAGCCGTCGGGCCCTCAGGGGAACATAAACCCCCTGCGGGAGCCTGAGAGCCAAACCATAATTCCCAACTCAGGAGAAACTGGTAAGACCTATTATGAAGGTATGCTGTGATTTTTTCCATGCTTGCGAGGTACCATATTTTGTTGATGACCTGCTTCATATGGGGGGGCTCCTTCTGTTTCCATTGGAGGGCAATTGAGCACCTGGCCGCATTTAGGATCTGCGTCAGTAGTTTATTGGAGTTTGGAGGTGTGTTAGCAATGGGAAGGCCTAGTAGGAAGGACCAGGGATCTTTTTTAACCTGGGACTGGAGTACCGTGCTCATCAGGTGTGCGACTGCGTCCCAATATAGCATAATTTTAGGGCGCGTCCACCAAATATGGAGGAATGAGCCGTGCTCGCCGCATTCTCTCCAGCACATGGGTGAAGAGGAGGGGAACATTTTGTGGAGTCTAGAGGGGACAAGATACCACCTGTACAAAATTTTATATGCGTTTTCCTTGACTAGGGTTGAGATAGAGGACTTCGCGACTGCAGTGAAGATATCCGACCAATCATAGTCATCAGGCACCGGGCCAAGGTCCCGTTCCCACTGGAGTATGAAAGCCGGGGTCGTCGTCTGGTCCCATGTCTGGAGAAGAGAGTACAGTTGGGATATGATTCCGCGTGCGAGCGGTTTGTGGTAGCAGTAGGATTCCAGGGTGGTGAGAGGTTGGAACGGGGACGAGCTCGTTAAAGAAGCGACAAAATGCCTCATCTGGAGATAGGTGAAAGGGTTCGCCTCCGGGAAGTCAAAATTCGACATGATATCCGGTAGAGGCGCACAGGAACTCTCGGTGAGCACGTCCATGACAAAGCGGATATTCCGTTCCAACCATGGACGCGAGCGGGTCAATGACTGTCCCGGAGCAAATGAAGGGTTGTCCCAGAAGGGGGTAAGCGCGGAGGGAGATGACAACAGGTGAAAGTGACGCGTGCTATAATCCCAAATCTGGCAAGTGAATTCCAGCACGGGGTGCATTTGCAGATGAGGAGATCTAGTTCTAGGAGGGGATAAAAGTAGGGACGACAACGATGGGATACGGCTAAGCTCCGTCTCCAGTTGGAGCCAGCGTATTGACTGCGGGGGGGCAAACCAGGTCACCGCCTGGCTGAGATGGGTGGCCAAATAATAAAGACGGATATCCGGGAAGCCTCTGCCTCCATCTTGTACCGATTTGCGCAGAGTAGAGAAACCTATCCTGGGGACTTTACCTCTCCACACAAAGCGGAGCAGCCAGGAGTGGACCTGTGCCAGTACATAGTCCGGGACCCTTACTGGCAGCGTCTGGAACAAATATAGTAGGCGGGGGATAATGTTCATTTTCAGAGCTATGATACGACCCAGCCAGGAGATGATCAGTGATTTCCATTTGTGGAGGTCGGCTTTAAGGTTCCTAAGCAATGGTGTGAAGTTTTCCTTATATAAGTCTCCGTATTGGCGCGTAATAAAGATCCCCAGGTAACGGATTTTAGAAGCGCACCAGGAGAATCTGAAGTCGGTTTGCATGTGGGACAGTCGAGGAGGAGGGATGTGGAAGGGAAGAGCTTCCGTTTTGGACCAGTTGACTTTGTAACCCGAGACATGGCCATATTCAGATAGGAGGTCAAAAAGGTTCGGCAGAGAAGTGTGCGGTGAGGAAAGCGATAGAAGAACATCATCTGCGAACAGAGAGATCTTGTAGACAGACCCCCCCACCTCCAGCCCTCCAATGTCGGGCGAGGCTCGTATGCGGGCCGCTAGTGGCTCTATTACTAGGGCAAAGATCAGCGGCGAGAGTGGGCAACCCTGTCTAGTACCGTTGGAGATGTCCAGAGGGTCCGACTGCACCCCATTTACAGAAACTCTGGCGGAAGGGTTCGAGTATAAGGCCTGGATTCCCGTGAGGAATTCTCCCTGGAAACCAAAGTGAGCAAGAGTTTCGAACAAAAATGGCCATCCTATCCTGTCAAATGCTTTCTCTGCGTCCAGAGAAAGCATAAGAGCAGGAGTACGTGTAAGGTTGATGTGGTGAGCAAGACTAATAACGCGCCTCGTGTTGTCTCGAGCTTGGCGACCGGGGATAAATCCCACCTGGTCATTATGGATAAGATGGGGCAATACGCTATTCAATCGGAGGGCCAGGATTTTTGCGTAGATCTTGACATCCGAGTTAAGTAGCGAGATAGGTCTGTAATTAGAGCAATTGGATGCATCCTTGCCGTCCTTGGGAATAACTATTATCTTAGCCTCTAGTGCCGATTTGGAGAAAGAAGCTCCCTGTAAGACAGCGTTGAAGAGGGATAAAAGGTGGGGCGTAAGCTGGGGGAGAAAAGTCTTGTAATAGGCGGCCGTAAAGCCATCCGGACCAGGTGCTTTGGTAGGTTGTAGTGCTTTGACCACGGAAGCAATTTCTTCTTCGAAGATCTTTGAGTTTAATTCTGCGGCAACCGATGGGCTCAAGCAACGGAGTTGGCAGTGGGATAGGAAGGTACGTATGGCCCCGAAAAAGTCCGGATTCGATTGAGTGGGCCCATGGGCATTGTACAACTTTTCGTAGAAGCGAGAAAAAGTTTCAGTAATACGTTTGGGATCCGCTGTTTTCTTGCCCGGGGAAGACTGGATAGATAAGACGTTGTTTCTCGCAAGTTTAGCCCTAAGTCTTGAGGCTAGTAGTCGATCAGCTTTATCCCCTTTTTCATAAAAGGTTTGATTGAGCCATTTCAAGTTGGATTCCACCTTGGCCGTCAGGAGCATATTCAGTTCCCCCCTGGCCGTGGTCAAGGATGAGAGATCTGCTTCGGAGCCAGTCGTTTTATGTTTCAGTGAGAGGGAGGCGATCAAGTTCGAGAGCTCCCGAATGCGTTTGGATCTGGTCCTCTTATTATAAGAGGAGGCACTGATCAAGCAACCCCGGATTACTGCCTTGTGGGCGTCCCATAATAACATAGGCGAGACAGACGGGGATGTGTTTGTCTCAAAGTAGTGGGAGAGTTCAGCGGCTATGTGAGCTTTCGTTTGGGGATTGAGAAGGAGCCTGTCGTTCAGCCTCCACACAGGGTGGCGATCAGGAGGGCGTGGACCCGCGACGTCCACAGTAAACGGTCCGTGGTCTGACCACGTGTTAGGGTGGATGGAGGTGTCAAGGATACATTGAGCAGGCTCCGAGCTTAGAAATATCATGTCCAGTCTTGTGTAAACATCATATATGGGGGAATAGTATGTGTAATCCTTAGCGTTCGCCTCTTTCACTCTCCACGCATCGAAGAGAAGATGTCGTGAGAGCAGGAGATTTAAAGCAGCCGCGTTACGCGTGTGAGAGGAGCGCAGAGATCGGGGTAGAGGTTTAGATCTGTCCAGGGCACTATCTAGAGTCACATTAAAGTCCCCTCCCAAAACCACGTTACCGCGTCTGTGTAGGGCCAATAGACCGTTTAGGGAGTGGAAAAAAGGGGCTTGGAGTTGATTTGGAGCGTATACATTCAAGAACGTATAGGGGGAACCGTTTAGTAGCCCTACTAGCATCAGGTATCTCCCTTCAGGGTCCTTCCATGTTTCATAGGGAATGAAGTCTAGGTGGCTAGCAAACAGTATAGAAACCCCCTTCTTCTTGTGTACAGGGTCGCAAGCATGGAAAGTGTGTGGGAAGGATTTTGATCTAAGTTCTGGGTGAGACTTACCCGAGAAGTGGGTCTCCTGCAAAAATACGATGTCGCCTCTAAGTTGCTTAAGGGTCTGGAATAAGAGAGAGCGTTTACGTGGACTGTTCAGACCTTTCGTGTTCAGAGTGACTATTCTAAGAACCATGGTATGAAGGTGGAGCACTATTCATGTGGGAGCGCACCGGCGGAACCTCAAGGGTGAAAGGGGTGAGGACAGGGAAGGAAACCGGGGAAAGAAGAGGAGAAAGAGTAGGAGAACAGAAGAAGAACAGGCAAGTAACAGTACCAGTATCTAGTGGACAGAAAAGATCCATTCTCACTGGTCGGAACCAAGGAAGAAGTAGACCTGCAGGTCTCGTTCGTCCGACGTCGACCACAGAGGTCGAATGGGGGGTGAATGAACCCGGCCGATCGAAGAGGAGGCCGGGTCCCGTGTACGAACTAAAACAATGTAAGTGTGTTTATCGCAGTCAGTAGGTATAGGGAGCTAACGGGTAGTGGAGGGGGGGGGGGAGGGAGGAAAGCGAACACAAAGGAACCAAGGGTAAACACGGCATGGCAATCACAAGGCAACAATAGCAACACTAAGAGTAATATAAAGTAATAAGAATGAGGCCGCGGCCCAGTTGGGCCACCGGGGACAGTAGCCCCCGCGGTCAGCCGCGCGGAGCCCTTGCCCCAGGGGCCCGAGAAGGCCCGCCCGCCAGACATGCAGCAGGGCAATAAACAGTAAATAATAGTTATATAGAGGGTTTTGCACCCCATGCGAGCCTCAGCAAAGTGCAACGAGTCCCCCCGAGGTACGCTGAGAGCCCGTTTGGGCATCACGACCCTGTAAGGCCTTCAACATATGTCGGCTCATGTATCCAAAGAGGCACGTGATGTCGGTCCAACTGTGTTCCAATCTGGAGATGGGGCCGTGAGGGGAGGGGAGGTGTTGACTGGTAGAGGTCGCTGAGAGGCGGCCGGGGGGCCGGAGATGTTCAGTTGACGGAGCAGTTGTAGGGCTTCGTCAGGAGATCTGGCAGAGAGGAATTTACCATCCGCCCTGACCTGGAGGGCAAAAGGAAATCCCCATCTATATCTGATGTTGTTGTCTCTCAGGGCTTTGGTTATGTCCTTTAGTTCCCGCCTCCTATTCAGCGTAACCGGTGACAGGTCCTGGAAGATTGAAAGATCGGAGCCTTCGAAAGAGGTAACCGGAGACCTCCGGGCTTTGGCGAAAACTTGGTCTTTGACCGCAAAGTAGTGAAACCGTAGGATCACATCTCTCGGTGTTTTAGCATCCTGGGATCTCGGGCGCAGGGCTCTGTGAGCTCTATCTAGGAGTAACATGTCGTCCGGAACGGAGGGGGCGAGAGTGCGGAAGAGGCGGAACAGGTAATCCATGAGGTGGGTTTGCTCCACCGTCTCGGGAACGTTACGAATTCGAAGATTGTTCCGACGGCCTCTGTTGTCCAAATCTTCTTGTTTATCTGCCAACAGCATAACATCGGTACGCATTTGAGTCACCTCCTGTTCCGATTGTTGTTGGAAGGCGATGAGCTCTTCTTGTTTTCTTTCGATGGCGTCAACTCTGGAGCCCAGGTTGTCCACATAGTTTTTCAGGCCCGATATAGCCTCCTGTACCTCCGCGCGGATTGATTTTTTAATGTTGCGCATTTCGGACAGGAGAAGGGCGACGTCTGCTTTTGTGGCGGGTGTAGAGGAAGAGTCATCATCTGAGTCCCGGTCAGAGGTGGGTGGGGGTGAGGCAGTTTTCCGAGTGGAGGATGGGGTAGAATTCTTGAAGTAGCCCACCAAGTTATGGGCGTTCGTCTTTTTCCCCCCTTTAGGCATCGTGGTGGAGAGGGGTGAGAAAAATTGGTAGTCAACACCAGGGCAGGTATGGGGGAGCTCCTAGAGCATTAGAATCGCACACGGGACCTGGGGCGTTACATGACGAGATCACATGGTAGACGGTTCACAGGAGGATGGCCCGCAGAGCCCGATCGAGTGCGCTGAGGTGGGAGGGTACACCCTTGAACCCCCAGCTAGTTTAGGATCTCCCAGGGTCACTGTTAGGGTCGTCCAATGGGCCGCATCCGTTGTCTGTGTGGGCGTAAGAGGTGGCGCCCTGAGGGTGCCCCTGGCGGTATCAGTGTTCGTAGGCCCACAGTTATATATCAGCTAACAGTGGTGAATGATTAGGGGGGGGAGAGCACGTGCCGGGTAGTGTGTCTCCCCAGCTGCTGTGCGTTGAGGTGCCCCGTCGGCCATATGTATGAGGCAGTGCAGCCAGATGGGGGAACAGCGCCTATGAGGTGTGCTTGGACCTTAAGGTCCTGTTCTGTGGGAGCACAGTCCAGGCGTAGCACAGCGAATCTGGGGAGGGTAGGTGAAGGGATAAGCAATTGCCCAGACTCAGGGCCGCGAGCACTCTCGCCCCCCGCTGCAGTGCAGGGTTATACTGTGCTTTTATATTCCGGGGCCCAGGAGTGGGATACTGATGTGTAGAGAGAGCAACCTCGGCGTCCCCACATAGGATTCCTCAGGGGATCTACAGCTGAGCCGGGTCTCTGCTAATATGGCCGCCGTGTATCCCGCCGTCCCGTCTGGCAGGCCGGTGTTTAATTTACTCCCCAGCCGGGGAGGTGAGCAGGGCCAGGGGAAAGCCCCTACGAGGGGGGCACTGCTCCTGAGTCGGTTGTCAGGGGCGGGAGACGGTGCCGGCAGTCCGATCCAAGACAGTCACAGGACCCGTCAGGCCGGTAATATGACCGGGGCCCCGGTCCGTAGTCAGCCGACAGGTCGCAGGAGCCACTCCCGTGGGTTTGTTTGTGGTGAGTCGGGGCAGCGGGGAGAGATAGAGAGCTTCGGTGAGACGCTGGGAAGCACCAGCGTATGACTCACCCGCCGCGCGAGGCCGCCGCCGTCCGCCGCTCACAGCTCCGTCCTCCGACCTCGATCGCAGAGATCCCCGGAGAGCTCCGGCTCGGGGGGTAACTCCCTCCACCCGTCTGTAGTCCTCGCCGGGGTGTGATGATCTCGTCTCCCGGGTTTCGCCGTCCGCAGGCCTGCGCTGTGTGAGGGGGGGGAAACCGTACTCCAGCCCCCGGCTTCTGATGGAAGGGAAGGCCGCAACCCGCGGGAACCCTTAAAAGGGCTCCCCGGCTCCGCGACCGAAGCCCCTCGCCCTGGGTGACAAAGGGCACAGGTATCTCTGTCTGTGCGCCCGTGGGGTTCAGCAAAACACTAGAAACAGCAGGTATATATGTGGGGCTGCAGGAGCTCACATGGATCGCTTCCTCTCAGCACACCAGCCAGGCCACGCCCTCCAGTATTGGTGTTTTACGTGCTCAATGCGTGTTGTGTTTTCTGCTACATGAACCTGAGTCTGTGTAACACATATGCAATGTATAAATACTGTAGTTTGTACAGGATGGATCTGTGCCTTATTCAGCCCTCTCTAAGTTCTACTTTCTGTCTGTGCAGGAACTGGAAGACTTTATAGCAGAGTCCGGGGAGTCTGGATTTATTGTAGTGACGCTGGGTTCTATGATATCTTCAATCCCATTAGTGGAATTTGTAAAGGAGATGAATGCTGGATTTGCTAAAATTCCTCAGAAAGTTATCTGGAGATTCCAGAGATCACAGTGGCCAGAAGAAGTGGAAACTGCTCCTAATGTGAAAATCATGGACTGGCTGTCCCAGAATGATCTCTTAGGTGAGAATCCTTCATTTATCCAACACAAAAAAATACCTATATACCTGGGTCCAAATGAAATGGAGTGCGATTTTACAGAAATGTGCGAGTTTAGTTTAGTCGACCAATATAATAGGATGCGGAAACATACAAAATCGCATGTTTCCTGCAATCTAAAAAAAATCACAATTTATTATTATTTATTTATTAGCAATTTCTTATATAGTGCAGCATATTCCGTTGCGTTTTACAATTACAACAACAGTTATAGAACAAAACTGGGCAAAGACAGACAGACATAGAGGTTGGAAGGCCCTGCTCGCAAGCTTACAATCTATAGGGAAATAGGCATTGATACACAAGGATAGATGCTACCTGTTGCGTACCTGTTGTGTAATGGTCCACCAGATTGCTAGGTTCTTAATGGATTGTATGATATGATCACCCATCAATGGGGTAAATTTACTAAGGTGGGAGATTTTTAGAACTGGTGATGTTGCCGTGTTTTGGATTCAGACGCGTTTTTGCAAAACCTCCCTGAAAATTTTTTGTCGGATTCGGGTGTGTTTTGGATTCGGGTGTTTTTTTTACAAAAAACCCTCAAAAACAGCTTAAATCATAGAATTTGTGGGTCATTTTGATCCCATAGTATTATTAACCTCAATAACCATAATTTCCACTCATTTCCAGTCTATTCTGAACACCTCACACCTCACAATATTATTTTTAGTCCTAAAATTTGCACCGAGGTCGCTGGATGACTAAGCTAAGCGACCCAAGTGGCCGACACAAACACCTGGCCCATCTAGGAGTGGCACTGCAGTGTCAGACAGGATGGCAGATTTAAAAAATAGTCCCCAAACAGCACATGATGCAAAGAAAAAAAGAGGTGCAATGAGGTAGCTGTGTGTCTAAGCTAAGCGACCCAAGTGGCCGACACAAACACCTGGCCCATCTAGGAGTGGCACTGCAGTGTCAGACATGATGGCACTTCAAAAAATAGTCCCCAAACAGCACATGATGCAAAGAAAAATGAAAGAAAAAAGAGGTGCAAGATGGAATTGTCCTTGGGCCCTCCCACCCACCCTTATGTTGTATAAACATGACATGCACACTTTAACAAACCCATCATTTCAGCGACAGGGTCTGCCACACGATTGTGACTGAAATGACTGGTTGGTTTGGGCCCCCACCAAAAAAGAAGCAATCAATCTCTCCTTGCACAAACTGGCTCTACAGAGGCAAGATGTCCACCTCCTCCTCATCCTCCGATTCCTGACCCCTTTCACTGTGTACATCCCCCTCCTCACAGATTATTAATTCGTCCCCACTGGAATCCACCATCTCAGGTCCCTGTGTACTTTCTGGAGGCAATTGCTGGTGAATGTCTCCACGGAGTAATTGATTATAATTCATTTTTATGAACATCATCTTCTCCACATTTTCTGGAAGTAACCTCGTACGCCGATTGCTGACAAGGTGAGCGGCTGCACTAAACACTCTTTCGGAGTACACACTGGAGGGGGGGCAACTTAGGTAAAATAAAGCCAGTTTGTGCAAGGGCCTCCAAATTGCCTTTTTTTCCTGCCAGTATACGTACGGACTGTCTGACGTGCCTACTTGGATGCGGTCACTCATATAATCCTCCACCATTCTTTCAATGGTGACAGAATCATATGCAGTGACAGTAGACGACATGTCAGTAATCGTTGGCAGGTCCTTCAGTCCGGACCAGATGTCAGCACTCACTCCAGACTGCCCTGCATCACCGCCAGCAGATGGGCTCGGAATTCATAGCCTTTTCCTCGCAGCCCCAGTTGCGGGAGAATGTGAAGGAGGAGCTGTTGACGGGTCACGTTCCACTTGACTTGACAAGTGTCTCACCAGCAGGTCTTTGAACCTCTGCAGACTTGTGTCTGCCGGAAAGAGAGATCCAACGTAGGCTTTAAACCTAGGATCGAGCACGGTGGCCAAAATGTAGTGCTCTGATTTCAACAGATTGACCACCCGTGAATTCTGGTTAAGCGAATTAAGGGCTCCTTCCACAAGTCCCACATGCCTAGCGGAATCGCTCCATTTTAGCTCCACCTTCAATCCCTCCAGCTTCTTCTGAAAAAGCCTGATGAGGGGAATGACCTGACTCAGGCTGGCAGTGTCTGAACTGACTTCACGTGTGGCAAGTTCAAAGGGTTGCAGAACCTTGCACAACGTTGAAATCATTCTCCACTGCGCTTGAGTCAGGTGCATTCCCCCTCCTTTGCCTATATCGTAGGTAGCTGTATAGGCTTGAATGGCCTTTTGCTGCTCCTCCATCCTCTGAAGCATATAGAGGGTTGAATTCCACCTCGTTACCACCTCTTGCTTCAGATGATGGCAGGGCAGGTTCAGGAGTGTTTGCTGGTGCTCCAGTCTTCGGCACGCGGTGGCTGAATGCCGAAGGTGGCCCGCAATTCTTCGGGCCACCGACAGCATCTCTTGCACGCCCCTGTCGTTTTTTAAATAATTCTGCACCATCAAATTCAATGTATGTGCAAAACATGGGACGTGCTGGAATTTGCCCAAATGTAATGCACGCACAATATTCGTGGCGTTGTTCGATGTCACAAATCCCCAGGAGAGTCCAATTAGGGTAAGACATTCTGCAATGATGTTCCTCAGTTTCCGTAAGAGGTTGTCAGCTGTGTGCCTCTTCTGGAAAGCGGTGATACAAAGCGTAGCTTGCCTAGGAACGAGTTGGCGTTTGCGATATGCTGCTACTGGTGCCGCCACTGCTGTTCTTGCTGCGGGAGGCAATACATCTACCCAGTGGACTGTCACAGTCATATAGTCCTGAGTCTGCCCTGCTCCACTTGTCCACATGTCCGTGGTTAAGTGGACATTGGGTACAACTGCATTTTTTAGGACACTGGTGACTCTTTTTCTGACGTCTGTGTACATTCTCGGTATTGCCTGCCTAGAGAAATGGAACCTAGATGGTATTTGGTACGGGGACACAGTACCTCAAGCAATTTTCTAGTTCCCTGTAAATTAACGGTGGATACCGGAAACACGTTTAACACCACCCAGGCTGCCAAGGCCTGAGTTATCCGCTTTGCAGCAGGATGACTGCTGTGATATTTCATCTTCCTCGCAAAGGACTGTTGGACAGTCAATTGCTTACTGGAAGTAGTACAAGTGGTCTTCCGACTTCCCCTCTGGGATGACGATTGACTCCCAGCAGCAACAACAGCAGCGCCAGCAGCAGTAGACGTTACACTCAAGGATGCATCGGAGGAATCCCAGGCAGGAGAGGACTCGTCAGACTTGACAGTGACATGGCCTGCAAGACTATTGGCTTTCCTGTCTAAGGAGGAAATTGACACTGAGGGAGTTTTGGTGGTGTGGTTTTCAGGAGCTTAGTTACAAGAGGAAGGGATTTAGTTGTCAGTGGACTGCTTCCGCTGTCACCCAAAGTTTTTGAACTTGTCAATGACTTCTGATGAATGCGCTCCAGGTGACGTATAAGGGAGGATGTTCCTAGGTGGTTAACATCCTTACCCCTACTTATTACAGCTTGACAAAGGCAACACATGGCTTGACAAATGTTGTCCGCATTTCTGTTAAAATAATTCCACACCGACGAGGTGATTTTTTTTGTAATTTGACCAGGCATGTCAATGGCCATATTCGCCCTACGGACAACAGGTGTCTCCCCGGGTGCCTGACTTAAACAAACCACCTCACCATCAGAATCCTCCTTGTCAATTTCCTCCTCAGCGCCAGCAACACCAATATCCTCATCCTGGTGTACTTCAACAGTGACATCTTCAATTTGACTATCAGGAACTGGACTGCGGGTGCTCCTTCCAGCACTTGCAGGGGGCATGCAAATGGTGGAAGGCGCCACCTCTTCCCATCCAGTGTTGGGAAGGTCAGGCATCGCAACCGACACAATTGGACTCTCCTTGGGGATTTGTGATTTAGAAGAACGCAAAGTTCTTTGCTGTGCTTTTGCCAGCTTAAGTCTTTTCATTTTTCTAGCGAGAGGATGAGTGCTTCCATCCTCATGTGAAGCTGACCCACTAGTCATGAGGAACATAGGAGAGGGCCTCAGCCGTTCCTTGCCACTTCGTGTCGTAAATGGCATATTGGCAAGTTTACGCTTCTCCTCAGACGATTTTAATTTAGATTTTTGGGTCATTTTACTGAGTTTTTGTTTTTTGGATTTTACATGCTCTCTACTATGACATTGGGCATCGGCCTTGGCAGACGACGTTGATGGCATTTCATCGCCTCGGCCATGACTAGTGGCAGCAGCTTCAGCACGAGGAAGGGGATCTTGATCTTTCCCTATTTTACCCTCCACATTTTTGTTCTCCATTTTTTAATGTGTGGAATTATATGCCAGTAATATATCAATAGCAATGGCCTACTGTACCGTACTGCTATATATTATATACTGGTGGTCAGCAAAATGATGTACTGTCCTCCTACTATATATATACTGCGCAAAACTTAAATGCACCCCAGGTATGGATGGATAGTGTATTTGACGACACAGAGGTAGGTAGAGCAGTGGACTACTGTACCGTACTGCTATAAATTATATACTGGTGGTCAGCAAAATTATGCACTGTCCTCCTACTATATATATACTGCGCAAAACTTAAATGCACCACAGGTATGGATGGATAGTGTACTTGACGACACAGAGGTAGGTAGAGCAGTGGACTACTGTACCGTACTGCTATATATTATATACTGGTGGTCAGCAAAATTATGCACTGTCCTCCTACTATACATATACTGCGCAAAACTTAAATGCACCACAGGTATGGATGGATAGTATACATGACACAGAGGTAGGTAGAGCAGTGGACTACTGAACCGCACTGATATAATACTGGTGGTCACTGGTTAGCAAAATTCTGCACTGTCCTCCTACTATATACTACAATGCAGCACAGATATGGAGCGTTTTTCAGGCAGAGAACGTGTAATACTGGTGGTCACTGGTCAGCAAAACTCTGTACTCCTACTATAATACTGGTGGTCCCCAGTCCCCACAATAAAGCACACTCAGCACAGATAATTGCAGCACACTGAGCACAGATATGGAGCGTTTTTCAGGAAGAAAACGTAGATCTTTTCAGCACACTGAGCACAGATATTTGCAGCACAAAGAGCACAGATATTTGCAGCACACTGAACACAACTGAGAGAACGCTGCACACGTTCTCTCCCTATCATCTCCAATGCACGAGTGAATATGGCGGCGACGCGCGGCTCCTTATATAGAATACGAATCTCGCGAGAATCCGACAGTGGGATGATGACGTTCGGGCGCGCTCGGGTTAACCGAGCAAGGCGGGAGGATCCGAGTCTGCCTCGGACCCGTGTAAAATGGGTGAAGTTCGGGGGGGTTCGGGTTCAGAGGAACCGAACCCGCTCATCACTAGTTTTGTGTTTTGGTTTTGGATTCGGTCCCACGGCCGTGTTTTGGATTCGGATGCGTTTTGGCAAAACCTCCCTGAAAATTTTTGTCAGATTCGGGTGTGTTTTGGATTCGGGTGTTTTTTTACAAAAAACCCTCAAAAACAGCTTAAATCATAGAATTTGGGGGTCATTTTGATCCCATAGTATTATTAACCTCAATAACCATAATTTCCACTCATTTCCAATCAGGGGCGGATCCAGAAGAAAATGATAGGGGGGGCACGATGGAAGGGGCAAGTACATTTGCGTGCAGCTTCGGTGCATGTGAGGTGGCGCTTCTTATACAATGCCCACAGTAGATGCCCCCCAGTAATAATGCCCCCAGTAGATGGCCCCCAGTAAAAATGTCCCCCAGTAGCTGCCCCCAATAGATGACCCCCCAGTAGTAATGCCCCCAGTAGATGCCCCCCAGTAATAATGCCCACAGTAGATGGCCCCCAGTAAAAATGTCCCTCATTAGGTGCCCCCAATAATAATGCCCCCAGTAGGTGCCTCCCAGTAATAAATGATGACCCCCCCCAGTACTGATGCCCCCAGATATAATGCCCCCAGTAGTAATGCCCCCCCCAGTAGTAATGCCCCTTGTTGATGCCCCCCAGTAGTAATGTCCCCCCGTAGTTTGCCCCCAGTAGATGCCCCCGCTACATTAAGAAAAAAAACATACTTACCGAGCCCCGTTCCCGCTCCGCTGCAGTCCTCCTCCTCCCTGGGCGTCCGCTCCTCAGTAAGCACTATGAGAGAGACGTCATGACTGACGTCTCTCCCATAGCGCACGCCGCACAGAGACAGCGCTGGAAGCCGGAGCTCAGTACTGAGCTCCTGCCTCGGCTGCCGCTCTGCAGGGAGACGGGCGCCCGCTGGTAACACAATCTCAGCGGGCGCCCGTCATCTCCCTGCGCGACGGGGGGGGGGATGGGACACACGACGGAGGCCGCAAATGACAGGGGGGGCACGGGCCCGAGTGCCCCCCCCCCCCTGGATCCGCCACTGTTTCCAATCTATTCTGGACACATCACACCTCACAATATTATTTTTAGTCCTAAAATTTGCACCGAGGTCGCTGGATGACTAACCTAAGCGACCCAAGTGGCCGACACAAACACCTGGCCCATCTAGGAGTGGCACTGCAGTGTCAGACAGGATGGCACTTCAAAAAATAGTCCCCAAACAGCACATGATGCAAAGAAAAATGACAGAAAAAAGAGGTGCAAGATGGAATTGTCCTTGGGCCCTCCCACCCTTATGTTGTATAAACAGGACATGCACACTTTAACAAACCCATCATTTCAGCGACAGGGTCTGCCACACGATTGTGACTGAAATGACTGGTTGGTTTGGGCCCCCACCAAAAAAGAAGCAATCAATCTCTCGTTGCACAAACTGGCTCTACAGAGGCAAGATGTCCACCTCCTCCTCATCGTCCGATTTCTCACCCCTTTCACTGTGTACATCCCCCTCCTCACAGATTATTAATTCGTCCCCACTGGAATCCACCATCTCAGGTCCCTGTGTACTTTCTGGAGGCAATTGCTGGTGAATGTCTCCATGGAGTAATTGATTATAATTCATTTTTATGAACATCATCTTCTCCACATTTTCTGGAAGTAACCTTGTACGCCGATTGCTGACAAGGTGAGCGGCTGCACTAAACACTCTTTCGGAGTACACACTGGAGGGGGGGCAACTTAGGTAAAATAAAGCCAGTTTGTGCAAGGGCCTCCAAATTGCCTCTTTTTCCTGCCAGTATAAGTACGGACTGTCTGACGTGCCTACTTGGATGCGGTCACTCATATAATCCTCCACCATTCTTTCAATGGTGACAGAATCATATGCAGTGACAGTAGACGACATGTCAGTAAGCGTTGGGAGGTCCTTCAGTCCGGACCAGATGTCAGCACTCGCTCCAGACTGCCCTGCATCACCGCCAGCGGGTGGGCTCGGAATTCTTAGCCTTTTCCTCGCAGCCCCAGTTGCGGGAGAATGTGAAGGAGGAGCTGTTGACGGGTCACGTTCCGCTTGACTTGACAATTTTCTCACCAGCAGGTCTTTGAACCTCTGCAGACTAGTGTCTGCCGGAAAGAGAGATACAACGTAGGTTTTAAATCTAGGATCGAGCACGGTGGCCAAAATGTAGTGCTCTGATTTCAACAGATTGACCACCCATGAATCCTGGTTAAGCGAATTAAGGGCTCCATCCACAAGTCCCACATGCCTAGTGGAATCGCTCTGTTAAGGCTCCTCCTTCAATCTCTCCAGCTTCTTCTGCTAAAGCCTGATGAGGGGAATGACCTGACTCAGGCTGGCAGTGTCTGAACTGACTTCACGTGTGGCAAGTTCAAAGGGTTGCAGAACCTTGCACAACGTTGAAATCATTCTCCACTGCGCTTGAGTCAGGTGCATTCCCCCTCCTTTGCCTATATCGTAGGTAGCGGTATAGGCTTGAATGGCCTTTTGCTGCTCCTCAATCCTCTGAAGCATATAGAGGGTTGAATTCCACCTCGTTACCACCTCTTGCTTCAGATGATTGCGGGGCAGGTTCAGGAGTGTTTGCTGGTGCTCCAGTCTTCGGCACGCGGTGGCTGAATGCCGAAAGTGGCCCGCAATTCTTCGGGCCACCGACAGCATCTCTTGCATGCCCCTGTCGTTTTTTAAATAATTCTGCACCACCAAATTAAATGTATGTGCAAAACATGGGACGTGCTGGAATTTGCCCACATGTAATGCACGCACAATATTCGTGGCGTTGTCCGATGTCACAAATCCCCAGGAGAGTCCAATTGGGGTAAGCCATTCTGGGATGATGTTCCTCAGTTTCCGTAAGAGGTTGTCAGCTGTGTGCCTCTTCTGGAAAGCGGTGATACAAAGCGTAGCCTGCCTAGGAACGAGTTGGCGTTTGCGATATGCTGCTACTGGTGCCGCCGCTGCTGTTCTTGCTGCGGGAGGCAATACATGTACCCAGTGGGCTGTCACAGTCATATAGTCCTGAGTCTGCCCTGCTCCACTTGTCCACATGTCCGTGGTTAAGTGGACATTGGGTACAACTGCATTTTTTAGGACACTGGTGACTTTTTTTCTGACGTCTGTGTACATTCTCGGTATCGCCTGCCAAGAGAAATGGAACCTAGATGGTATTTGGTACCGGGGACACAGTACCTCAAGCTATTCTCTAGTTCCCTGTGAATTAACGGTGGATACCGGAAACACGTTTAACACCACCCAGGCTGCCAAGGCCTGAGTTATCCGCTTTGCAGCAGGATGACTGCTGTGATATTTCATCTTCCTCGCAAAGGACTGTTGGACAGTCTATTGCTTACCGGAAGTAGTACAAGTGGTCTTCCGACTTCCCCTCTGGGATGACGATCAACTCCCAGCAGCAACAACAGCAGCGCCAGCAGCAGTAGGCATTACACTCAAGGATGCATCGGAGGAATCCCAGGCAGGAGAGGACTCGTCAGACTTGACAGTGACATGGCCTGCAGGACTATTGGCTTTCCTGTCTAAGGAGGAAATTGACACTGAGGTAGTTGGTGGTGTGGTTTTCAGGAGCTTGGTTACAAGAGGGAGGGATTTAGTTGTCAGTGGACTGCTTCCGCTGTCACCCAAAGTTTTTGAACTTGTCAATGACTTCTGATGAATGCGCTCCAGGTGACGTATAAGGGAGGATGTTCCTAGGTGGTTAACATCCTTACCCCTACTTATTACAGCTTGACAAAGGCAACACACGGCTTGACAAATGTTGTCCGCATTTCTGTTAAAATAATTCCACACCGACGAGGTGATTTTTTTTTGTAATTTGACCAGGCATGTCAATGGCCATATTCGTCCCACGGACAACAGGTGTCTCCCCGGGTGCCTGACTTAAACAAACCACCTCACCATCAGAATCCTCCTTGTCAATTTCCTCCTCAGCGCCAGCAACACCCATATCCTCATCCTGGTGTACTTCAACAGTGACATCTTCAATTTGACTATCAGGAACTGGACTGCGGGTGCTCCTTCCAGCACTTGCAGGGGGCGTGCAAATGGTGGAAGGCGCCACCTCTTCCCGTCCAGTGTTGGGAAGGTCAGGCATCGCAACCGACACAATTGGACTCTCCTTGGGGATTTGTGATTTAGAAGAACACACAGTTCTTTGCTGTGCTTTTGCCAGCTTAAGTCTTTTCATTTTTCTAGCGAGAGGATGAGTGCTTCCATCCTCATGTGAATCTGAACCACTAGCCATGAACATAGGCCAGGGCCTCAGCCGTTCCTTGCCACTCCATGTCGTAAATGGCATATTGGCAAGTTTACACTTCTCATCAGACGCTTTTAATTTTGATTTTTGGGTCATTTTACTGAACTTTTGTTTTTTGGATTTTACATGCTCTCTACTATGACATTGGGCATCGGCCTTGGCAGACGACGTTGATGGCATTTCATCGCCTCGGCCATGACTAGTGGCAGCAGCTTCAGCATGAGGAAGGGGATCTTGATCTTTCCCTATTTTACCCTCCACATTTTTGTTCTCCATTTTTTAATGTGTGGAATTATATGCCAGTAACATATCAATAGCAATGGCCTACTGTACCGTACTGCTATATATTATATACTGGTGGTCAGCAAAATTCTGCACTGTTCTCCTACTATATATACTGCGCACAACTAAAATGCACCCCAGGTATGGATGGATAGTATACTTGACGACACAGAGGTAGGTAGAGCAGTGGACTACTGTACCATACTGCTATATATATATACTGGTGGTCAGCAAAATTCTGCACTGTCCTCCTACTATATATACTGCGCACAACTAAAATGCACCACAGGTATGGAAGGATAGTATACTTGACGACACAGAGGTAGGTAGAGCAGTGGCCTACTGTACCGTACTGCGATATATTATATACTGGTGGTCAGCAAAATTCTGCACTGTCCTCCTACTATATATTCTGCGCACAACTAAAATGCACCACAGGTATGGATGGATAGTATACTTGATGACACAGAGGTAGGTAGAGCAGTGGACTACTGTAGCATACTGCTATATAATACTGGTGGTCACTGGTCAGCAAAATTCTGCACTGTCCTCCTACTATATACTACAATGCAGCACAGATATGGAGCGTTTTTCAGGCAGAGAACGTAGATATTTTCAGCACACTGAGCACAGATATATGCAGCACACTGAGCACAGATATTTGCAGCACACTGAACACAGAAACTGAGAGAACGCTGCACGTCCTCTCCCTATAATCTCCAATGCACGAGTGAAAATGGCGGCGACGCGCGGCTCCCTATATAGAATACGAATCTCGCGAGAATCCGACAGCGGGATGATGACGTTCGGGCGCGCTCGGGTTAACCGAGCAAGGCGGGAGGATCCGAGTCTGCCTTGGAACCGTGTAAAATGGGTGAAGTTCGGGGGGTTCGGATTTGTAGGTCCTGTTCCTCCAAGCAACCCTATGGTGAAGCTAGGGGAGGAGGAAGAAGGCGAGGTGGGTGACCTCTGGAAGGTGGTGGAAGGCTGTGTACCTGGGCAGATGACACAGGTAGGGGTGGGCGAGGCAAAGAGCTCGCCTGAAAATAGTGTAGCTTCACCAGGGTGGTTGAAGCTAAGGGGCAAGGAGTGTGGCAGAGACAGCATTTTTCCATGTGAAAGTAATGTGGAGGATCCAGACTAGGTTTTGGAAGCAGTAGCAGAATCCCAGGTGTGTGATCAGCAGCACCTGGGATTGGGATTTCCTGATATAAGGGTTTCCAGGACAGAGTCACCTTGTTCCTGACAGCATTTAGTGTCCAGGTGATAGGCCGGGTTGTGTGGGTTAGACTAGGGACCACTGGAACCTATCGAGAGTCTGCTATGCTGAAAGTGCCTGTATGCTACTACCTGTAATACCGACTGCATATGGGTGGTCATTCCGAGTTGTTCGCTCGTTGTCGATTTTCGCTATGGAGCGATTAGGGCAAAAATGCGCATGCGCATGGTACGCATCACGCATGCGCTAAGTATTTTAACACAAAACTTAGTAGATTTACACAAGGTCGAGCAACGTTTTTTCAACGCTCGAGTGTTCGTAGTGTAATTGACAGGAAGTGGGTGTTTCTGGGCGGAAACTGAGCGTTTTCCTGGAGTGTGCTAAAAAACGCAGGCGTGCCAGGTAAAAACGCAGGAGTGGCTGGAGAACGGGGGAGTGGCTGGCCGAACGCAGGGTGTGTTTGTGACGTCAAACCAGGAACTAAACGGACTGAGGTGATCGCAGTGTAGGAGTAGGTCTGGAGCTTCTCAGAAACGGCAACAAATTATTTAGTAGCAGTTCTGCTAATCTTTCGTTCGCTATTCTGCTAAGCTAAGATACACTCCCAGAGGGCGGCGGCCTAGCGTGTGCAATGCTGCTAAAAGCAGCTAGCGAGCGAACAACTCGGAATGAGGGCACTTGATGTAACTTGCTATATGCTGACCTGCTATGCAAAATAAACACCGAAAGTGTTCATCTGAGTCCCCGTGTTTGTGCACCTTGTCACAAGTGGTGGAGAATGCGAGCAAGGACACGGTGTACAGCAGAAACTGTAGGTAAGCATTAGAGATGAGCGCCTGAAATTTTTCGGGTTTTGTGTTTTGGTTTTGGGTTCGGTTCCGCGGCCGTGTTTTGGGTTCGAACGCGTTTTGGCAAAACCTCACCGAATTTTTTTTGTCGGATTCGGGTGTGTTTTGGATTCGGGTGTTTTTTTCAAAAAACACTAAAAAACAGCTTAAATCATAGAATTTGGGGGTCATTTTGATCCCAAAGTATTATTAACCTCAAAAACCATAATTTACACTCATTTTCAGTCTATTCTGAATACCTCACACCTCACAATATTATTTTTAGTCCTAAAATTTGCACCGAGGTCGCTGTGTGAGTAAGATAAGCGACCCTAGTGGCCGACACAAACACCGGGCCCATCTAGGAGTGGCACTGCAGTGTCACGCAGGATGTCCCTTCCAAAAAACCCTCCCCAAACAGCACATGACGCAAAGAAAAAAAGAGGCGCAATGAGGTAGCTGTGTGAGTAAGATTAGCGACCCTAGTGGCCGACACAAACACCGGGCCCATCTAGGAGTGGCACTGCAGTGTCACGCAGGATGGCCCTTCCAAAAAACCCTCCCCAAACAGCACATGACGCAAAGAAAAAAAGAGGCGCAATGAGGTAGCTGTGTGAGTAAGATTAGCGACCCTAGTGGCCGACACAAACACCGGGCCCATCTAGGAGTGGCACTGCAGTGTCACGCAGGATGTCCCTTCCAAAAAACCCTCCCCAAACAGCACATGACGCAAAGAAAAAAAGAGGCGCAATGAGGTAGCTGACTGTGTGAGTAAGATTAGCGACCCTAGTGGCCGACACAAACACCGGGCCCATCTAGGAGTGGCACTGCAGTGTCACGCAGGATGTCCCTTCCAAAAAACCCTCCCCAATCAGCACATGATGCAAAGAAAAAGAAAAGAAAAAAGAGGTGCAAGATGGAATTGTCCTTGGGCCCTCCCACCCACCCTTATGTTGTATAAACAAAACAGGACATGCACACTTTAACCAACCCATCATTTCAGTGACAGGGTCTGCCACACGACTGTGACTGATATGACGGGTTGGTTTGGACCCCCCCCAAAAAAGAAGCAATTAATCTCTCCTTGCACAAACTGGCTCTACAGAGGCAAGATGTCCACCTCATCTTCACCCTCCGATATATCACCGTGTACATCCCCCTCCTCACAGATTATCAATTCGTCCCCACTGGAATCCACCATCTCAGCTCCCTGTGTACTTTGTGGAGGCAATTGCTGCTGGTCAATGTCTCCGCGGAGGAATTGATTATAATTCATTTTAATGAACATCATCTTCTCCACATTTTCTGGATGTAACCTCGTACGCCGATTGCTGACAAGGTGAGCGGCGGCACTAAACACTCTTTCGGAGTACACACTTGTGGGAGGGCAACTTAGGTAGAATAAAGCCAGTTTGTGCAAGGGCCTCCAAATTGCCTCTTTTTCCTGCCAGTATAAGTACGGACTGTGTGACGTGCCTACTTGGATGCGGTCACTCATATAATCCTCCACCATTCTATCAATGTTGAGAGAATCATATGCAGTGACAGTAGACGACATGTCCGTAATCGTTGTCAGGTCCTTCAGTCCGGACCAGATGTCAGCATCAGCAGTCGCTCCAGACTGCCCTGCATCACCGCCAGCGGGTGGGCTCGGAATTCTGAGCCTTTTCCTCGCACCCCCAGTTGCGGGAGAATGTGAAGGAGGAGATGTTGACAGGTCGCGTTCCGCTTGACTTGACAATTTTGTCACCAGCAGGTCTTTCAACCCCAGCAGACCTGTGTCTGCCGGAAAGAGAGATCCAAGGTAGGCTTTAAATCTAGGATCGAGCACGGTGGCCAAAATGTAGTGCTCTGATTTCAACAGATTGACCACCCGTGAATCCTTGTTAAGCGAATTAAGGGCTGCATCCACAAGTCCCACATGCCTAGCGGAATCGCTCCCTTTTAGCTCCTTCTTCAATGCCTCCAGCTTCTTCTGCAAAAGCCTGATGAGGGGAATGACCTGACTCAGGCTGGCAGTGTCTGAACTGACTTCACGTGTGGCAAGTTCAAAGGGCATCAGAACCTTGCACAACGTTGAAATCATTCTCCACTGCACTTGAGACAGGTGCATTCCACCTACTATATCGTGCTCAATTGTATAGGCTTGAATGGCCTTTTGCTGCTCCTCCAACCTCTGAAGCATATAGAGGGTTGAATTCCACCTCGTTACCACTTCTTGCTTCAGATGATGGCAGGGCAGGTTCAGTAGTTTTTGGTGGTGCTCCAGTCTTCTGTACGTGGTGCCTGTACGCCGAAAGTGTCCCGCAATTTTTCTGGCCACCGACAGCATCTCTTGCACGCCCCTGTCGTTTTTTAAAAAATTCTGCACCACCAAATTCAAGGTATGTGCAAAACATGGGACGTGCTGGAATTTGCCCATATTTAATGCACACACAATATTGCTGGCGTTGTCCGATGCCACAAATCCACAGGAGAGTCCAATTGGGGTAAGCCATTCCGCGATGATCTTCCTCAGTTGCCGTAAGAGGTTTTCAGCTGTGTGCGTATTCTGGAAAGCGGTGATACAAAGCGTAGCCTGCCTAGGAACGAGTTGGCGTTTGCGAGATGCTGCTACTGGTGCCGCCGCTGCTGTTCTTGCGGCGGGAGTCCATACATCTACCCAGTGGGCTGTCACAGTCATATAGTCCTGACCCTGCCCTGCTCCACTTGTCCACATGTCCGTGGTTAAGTGGACATTGGGTACAACTGCATTTTTTAGGACACTGGTGAGTCTTTTTCTGACGTCCGTGTACATTCTCGGTATCGCCTGCCTAGAGAAGTGGAACCTAGATGGTATTTGGTAACGGGGGCACACTGCCTCAATAAATTGTCTAGTTCCCTGTGAACTAACGGCGGATACCGGACGCACGTCTAACACCAACATAGTTGTCAAGGACTCAGTTATCCGCTTTGCAGTAGGATGACTGCTGTGATATTTCATCTTCCTCGCAAAGGACTGTTGAACAGTCAATTGCTTACTGGAAGTAGTACAAGTGGGCTTACGACTTCCCCTCTGGGATGACCATCGACTCCCAGCGGCAACAACAGCAGCGCCAGCAGCAGTAGGCGTTACACGCAAGGATGCATCGGAGGAATCCCAGGCAGGAGAGGACTCGTCAGAATTGCCAGTGACATGGCCTGCAGGACTATTGGCATTCCTGGGGAAGGAGGAAATTGACACTGAGGGAGTTGGTGGGGTGGTTTGCGTGAGCTTGGTTACAAGAGGAAGGGATTTACTGGTCAGTGGACTGCTTCCGCTGTCACCCAAAGTTTTTGAACTTGTCACTGACTTATTATGAATGCGCTGCAGGTGACGTATAAGGGAGGATGTTCCGAGGTGGTTAACGTCCTTACCCCTACTTATTACAGCTTGACAAAGGGAACACACGGCTTGACACCTGTTGTCCGCATTTCTGGTGAAATACCTCCACACCGAAGAGCTGATTTTTTTGGTATTTTCACCTGGCATGTCAACGGCCATATTCCTCCCACGGACAACAGGTGTCTCCCCGGGTGCCTGACTTAAACAAACCACCTCACCATCAGAATCCTCCTGGTCAATTTCCTCCCCAGCGCCAGCAACACCCATATCCTCCTCATCCTGGTGTACTTCAACACTGACATCTTCAATCTGACTATCAGGAACTGGACTGCGGGTGCTCCTTCCAGCACTTGCAGGGGGCGTGCAAATGGTGGAAGGCGCATGCTCTTCACGTCCAGTGTTGGGAAGGTCAGGCATCGCAACCGACACAATTGGACTCTCCTTGTGGATTTGGGATTTCAAAGAACGCACAGTTCTTTGCGGTGCTTTTGCCAGCTTGAGTCTTTTCAGTTTTCTAGCGAGAGGCTGAGTGCTTCCATCCTCATGTGAAGCTGAACCACTAGCCATGAACATAGGCCAGGGCCTCAGCCGTTCCTTGCCACTCCGTGTGGTAAATGGCATATTGGCAAGTTTACGCTTCTCCTCCGACAATTTTATTTTAGGTTTTGGAGTCCTTTTTTTACTGATATTTGGTGTTTTGGTTTTGACATGCTCTGTACTATGCCATTGGGCATCGGCCTTGGCAGACGACGTTGCTGGCATTTCATCGTCTCGGCCATGACTAGTGGCAGCAGCTTCAGCACGAGGTGGAAGTGGATCTTGATCTTTCCCTAATTTTGGAACCTCAACATTTTTGTTCTCCATATTTTAATAGGCACAACTAAAAGGCACCTCAGGTAAACAATGGAGATGGATGGATTGGATACTAGTATACAATTATGGACGGGCTGCCGAGTGCCGACACAGAGGTAGCCACAGCCGTGAACTACCGCACTGTACTGTGTCTGCTGCTAATATATAGACTGGTTGATAAAGAGATAGTATACTCGTAACTAGTATGTATGTATAAAGAAAGAAAAAAAAACCACGGTTAGGTGGTATATACAATTATGGACGGGCTGCCGAGTGCCGACACAGAGGTAGCCACAGCCGTGAACTACCGCACTGTACTGTGTCTGCTGCTAATATATAGACTGGTTGATAAAGAGATAGTATACTCGTAACTAGTATGTATGTATAAAGAAAGAAAAAAAAACCACGGTTAGGTGGTATATACAATTATGGACGGGCTGCCGAGTGCCGACACAGAGGTAGCCACAGCCGTGAACTACCGCACTGTACTGTGTCTGCTGCTAATATATAGACTGGTTGATAAAGAGATAGTATACTCGTAACTAGTATGTATGTATAAAGAAAGAAAAAAAAACCACGGTTAGGTGGTATATACAATTATGGACGGGCTGCCGAGTGCCGACACAGAGGTAGCCACAGCCGTGAACTACCGCACTGTACTGTGTCTGCTGCTAATATATAGACTGGTTGATAAAGAGATAGTATACTCGTAACTAGTATGTATGTATAAAGAAAGAAAAAAAAAACCACGGTTAGGTGGTATATACAATTATGGACGGGCTGCCGAGTGCCGACACAGAGGTAGCCACAGCCGTGAACTACCGCACTGTACTGTGTCTGCTGCTAATATATAGACTGGTTGATAAAGAGATAGTATACTCGTAACTAGTATGTATGTATAAAGAAAGAAAAAAAAAACCACGGTTAGGTGGTATATACAATTATGGACGGGCTGCCGAGTGCCGACACAGAGGTAGCCACAGCCATGAACTACCGCACTGTACTGTGTCTGCTGCTAATATATAGACTGGTTGATAAAGAGATAGTATACTCGTAACTAGTATGTATGTATAAAGAAAGAAAAAAAAACCACGGTTAGGTGGTATATACAATTATGGACGGGCTGCCGAGTGCCGACACAGAGGTAGCCACAGCCGTGAACTACCGCACTGTACTGTGTCTGCTGCTAATATAGACTGGTTGATAAAGAGATAGTATACTACTAATATTATATATACTGGTGGTCAGGTCACTGGTCACTAGTCACACTGGCAGTGGCACTCCTGCAGCAAAAGTGTGCACTGTTTTAATATAATATTATGTACTCCTGGCTCCTGCTATAACCTATAACTGGCACTGCAGTAGTGCTCCCCAGTCTCCCCCACAATTATAAGCTGTGTGAGCTGAGCAGTCAGACAGATATATAATATATATTATATAGATGATGCAGCACACTGGCCTGAGCCTGAGCAGTGCACACAGATATGGTATGTGACTGACTGAGTCACTGTGTGTATCGCTTTTTTCAGGCAGAGAACGGATATATTAAATAAACTGCACTGTGTGTCTGGTGGTCACTCACTATATAATATATTATGTACTCCTGGCTCCTGCTATAACCTATAACTGGCACTGCAGTAGTGCTCCCCAGTCTCCCCCACAATTATAAGCTGTGTGAGCTGAGCAGTCAGACAGATATATATAATATTATATATAGATAATAGATGATGCAGCACACTGGCCTGAGCCTGAGCAGTGCACACAGATATGGTATGTGACTGAGTCACTGTGTGCTGTGTATCGCTTTTTTCAGGCAGAGAACGGATTATAAATAAAACTGGTGGTCACTATCAGCAAAACTCTGCACTGTACTGAGTACTCCTAATGCTCCCCAAAATTAGTAAATCAAGTGTCTCTCTAATCTATTCTAAACGGAGAGGACGCCAGCCACGTCCTCTCCCTATCAATCTCAATGCACGTGTGAAAATGGCGGCGACGCGCGGCTCCTTATATAGAATCCGAGTCTCGCGATAGAATCCGAGCCTCGCGAGAATCCGACAGCGTCATGATGACGTTCGGGCGCGCTCGGGTTAACCGAGCAAGGCGGGAAGATCCGAGTCGCTCGGACCCGTGAAAAAAAACATGAAGTTCTGGCGGGTTCGGATTCAGAGAAACCGAACCCGCTCATCTCTAGTAAGCATACCGGTGTTTAAACTGCAAGTTTTTCCCTTTTCTTTTTTTCCTCTCTGGTTATGCAGTGCAAGTGGCAGCCTTAAAGGGCCACAGCATTATAAGCAGACTGTTTACTGTCATGTGTTAAATAGCCAGCAAAGCAGGCAGGTGTCGGCTTGGACTGTTTGATAAGCATGGCACATTATATTAAACCTCCTAGATTTGTCCTTAAAGGGGCCACGCAGGGCAATATGGAGGAATTGCTAAAACAATTTGCTGAACTTGCAGCTGGGCAACAAACCCAGATTCAGATGTTACATGAGGGGCAACAAGCCCAGATAGCTGGGCAACAAATTCAGATTCAAATGTTACATGAGGGCTAACGAACCCAGGCTGAAAGACAGCGAAATCAAATTCAAATGTTGTGCGATGTTTTAAAAGCGCTTAAAAAATCTTAGCCCGAGCAGGAAAGGCTACTAAAGCTCACCCAAGCGGATGATATAGAGGCATTCCTTTGCACGTTGAGCGCACGGCCACGCGGTTGGGATGGCCTGCGGAGGAATGGTCTGATAGGCTGGCTCCCTGTTTAACAGGGGAGGCACAGCGTGTCATGCTCGGCGTAAGTTGGGGTTCTGACAAACCGAGTTTTGGCTGAAGGGACAGCTACCTGTGAGGAGAGTAAACGAGGTGGCTGAATGTAATTCTTCCTCATGGGGTGGAAGCCAAACTAAGTGTTAACGTTGGCCGGAGGGCGTAAAGAACAGGAGGACTTCGTAGGAAGATAACTGTAGTTTTAATGAATAATCAGGCTGTACACAAATATTGGAGCAATTGAGGAAACTGGAAGAATTAGAGTCTATGGTTAAATGACTTGAAGAGTGAAGCTGAAGAACTCCGGTAAAGAAGAACTGAAGACTGTGTTTTATGATTAAAAGACGAGGCTGAAGAACTTGGACTTTGAATAAATGTAGACTATGGTTTGTGATTGAAAGACGAGGCCGAAGAACTTGGACTTTGAATAAATGAAGACTGTGGTTTGTGATTGAAAGACGAGGCTGAAGAACTTGGACTTTGAATATATGAAGACTGTGGTTTGTGGTTGAAAGACGAGGCTAAAGAACTTGGACTTTGAAGAATTGAAGACTGCCGCGGGAACCGCTGTAAGCGCCTGGAGATCCTCTGCGACCTGGAACCCCGTGAACGTTTCAACGAGTGGCAACGGACTTAGACAGCAGGACTGCAGCAGCGTTTAGGTAACCGATGGATGAGAGCAACCAGGACCAGGGAACCAGAAGTAACCTGGTAGCACAGAGCTGGAGAACCTTTCACAAGGAGGTAACTTGAAGCACTGGCACTCTCCCTCTGAGCCAGCCCCCTTTTGTAAGGGGAGAACACGGAGGATTGGCTGGACACAGATTGGGAACTTCATTGGTAATACTCTGGTCTCCAACATGGCTGCCCCCAGCACAGGAGACATACTTAGCTGTTAGCACACAGCTTTAGCCAGCTTCTGTCTCTGACACACTATACTGTGTCACCACTAGAGGATCTTACCGCAGCGATCGCCGCTGCAGCGCCCAGCTCTCCAGACCCTTGTCCCCCGGCCCCCCGGCAGCCGCACATCCGTCCAGAAGCACCCGCCGCCAGCAGCTCCCTGCCGCCGCAGCTGCGCCAACCAGCGGGACGGCAACCCGCGGGAGCACCCGCCGGAGGTAAGGCTCCGGAGCCTGACAGTACCTCCCCTTTTTAGGGTGGGTTCTGAACACCCTTGTGCTTTGATCGGATTCTTGGTATGAAAGGCCCGGACTAATCTTGGAGCATGGGCGTCTTCTTCAGGAACCCAAGACCTTTCCTCCGGTCCATATCCCTTCCAATCAATAAGATATTGGAGACGACCATATCTTTTACGACAGTCAAGGATCCTATGAACTTCAAATTCTTCTCCCTGAGCAGCTTGCACCTTGGGAGGTCTAGGGAGCGCAGCACGAAAACGATTCAGTATGAGAGGCTTCAGTAAGGAGATGTGAAATGCATTTGGGATCTTCAAGTATGGAGGCAACGTCACTTTGTATGCTACTGGATTCAATACTTTTTCAACAGGATATGGTCCAATGAATCTGGGGGCAAATTTCTTGGAAGGGACCTTGAGTCTTAAGTTTCGAGAAGAAATCCAGACTAGGTCACCCACTTTGAGACTAGGGACAGCCTTCCGTTTCTGATCTGCAAAACACTTGTATTTATTGGACGTTTTAAGCAGAGCCTCATGAACTAGTTTCCATCTTAGCGAATTGCTGAAGGGCTAACTCTGCGGCAGGTACTTCGAACGCTGGAAGAGATTGGAAAGCAGGAACACGTGGATGAAATCCATAATTCACATAAAAGGGTGTGGAATGAGTAGCGGAATGGTAGAGATTATTGTGAGCAAATTCAGCAAATGTAAGATAGTCCAGCCAATCGTCCTGAGAAGAGGACATGAAGAGTCGTAGGAAAGTCTCTAAGTCTTGGTTCACTCTCTCAGTCTGGCCATCCGTTTGGGGATGGTATGCAGAGGAGAAAATTAATTCCATTCCAAGAGCTGAACTCAGTGCTCTCCAGAATTTAGCCACAAACTGAGGCCCTCAATCGGAAACTATCTCCATGTAGAAGTCCATGTAACCGGAAGATGTCCGATATGAACATTTTTGATAGTTGTGGAGCGGTTGGAAGACCTGTGAGTGGGACAAAGTGCGCCATTTTGGAAAATCGGTCCACAATGACCCAAATGGTGTTTCGTCCTCTAGAGACAGGTAGATCAGTTATAAAGTCCATGGAGATGTGTGTCCAGGGTTTTTGTGGAACCGATAGCTGATGAAGAAGACCCGATGGTGATCCTCATGGACTTTTATGTTGGGCGCACTTTGGACAGGCAGCTATGAATTCCAAAACATCCGTCTTCAGATGAGGCCACCAATAGGAGCGTTGGGGCTACCTGCATGTCCCATACACGGTGAGGCATGAGCCCACGTGAGCAGTTTTTTTCTGAGTTCTGGTGCAACAAAGGTTCTTCCCAGTGGAGGAAGTGAGTAGTACGAGTTGCAGCAAAGGAGGTAGGATCTAGGATGAATTGTCTGTCCGGAAGATCTGTGGACTCATCTGAACTCAATGAATGAGAAAGCGCATCTGCTTTCCGATTAAGAGACCCTGGACAATAACTGAGCTTGATAGAAAAACGTGAGAAGAACAGTGCCCACCTGGCTTGCCGTGGGTTTAAACATCAGGCGGTCTGAAGATATAAAAGATTTTTGTGATCTATGGTTACTGAGATTGGGTGCTGAGCTCCTTCCAGTAAGTACCTCCACTCTTCAAAAGCAAGTTTTATGGCAAGCAATTCTTGTTCTCCAATGGCGTCGTTTTGTTCTGCCGGAAAGAGTCTTCGGGAAAAATAAGCACAAGGATGAGCTTTCTGATCCTCGAAGTACTGGGATAAGACGGCCCCCACTCCTACTGAAAAAGCATCCACCTCCACCTGAAAAGGACAACTGAGATCAGGTTGCCGAAGGATAGGAGCAGACATGAAGGCCTCTTTTAGAAACCAAAAGGCTTTTCGTGCCTCAGGTGGCCAAGCTGCAGAATTAGACCCTTTTCTTGTTAGTGCTGTAATCGGGGCAATGATAGAGTAATAATCTTTAATAAACTTCCTAGAGAAATTGGCGAAGCCTAAAAAACGCTGGATTCCCTTCAGAGTGGTAGGAAGGGTCCAATCTCTGATTGCTTGAACTTTGGCAGGATCCATCTGTAATTCCCTCCTGGAAATGATGTAACCTAAAAAAGGGATGGAGGGAACCTCAAATGTGCACTTCTCTAGTTTACAAAAGAGTCGATTTTCCCTTAGACGTCTCAAGACTTCTCTGACTTGTTCCCGATGGACTTTCAAATCTTTGGAAAATATTAGAATATCGTCCAGATACACAACCAGGCACTTATCGAAGAGATCTCGGAATAACTCGTTGACATAATTCTGGAAGACTACTGGAGCATTGCATAAGCCAAAGGGCATTACCAGATATTCGTAATGCCCGTCACGAGTATTGAACGCAGTCTTCCACTCGTCTCCTGTGCGAATACGTATAAGGTTATAAGCTCCCCGCAGGTCCAATTTGGTGAAAATGGTAGCTCCCTTTACACGGTCAAATAGTTCGGGAATCAAGGGCAAGGGGTATCTGTTCTTAACTGTAATTTCGTTGAGGCCCCGGTAGTCGATGCAAGGCTGTAGGCCCCCGTCCTTCTTCTTAACAAAAAAAAACCCCTGCCCTAGCTGGAGAAAAGGAAGGGCAAAGGAACCCTTTGGCCAAATTCTCCTGTATGTACACAGACATCGCTTGGGTTTCTGGGAGAGATAAAGGGTACGTTCGACCTTTGGGAGGTGCCTTACCAGGCAGTAAATCGATAGGGCAGTCCTAACTTCGGTGGGGAGGCAAGTTATCCACCCCTTGCTTACTGAACACGTCTAGAAAGGGCTGATAGGCATCTGGGAGATGAGTGGAGTGTAGGGTAAAGAGTGAATTGACGGTGGATAAACAGCTTTGAGAACACGATTCCCCCCAGGCGAGTACATCCATAGTTTGCCAATCCAAGCAGGGGTTGTGCTCCTGCAACCACGGGAATCCTAGGATTATTTTTTGAGAGGCTTTTGGAATTACCAGGAAAGAGATAACTTCAGAGTGGAGAATACCAACTTTCATCTTTAGAGGAACTGTACGGTGGGTGATGATCCCTTCAGGGATATAACTTCCGTCAACCGCGGTGATAGAGATAGCTCGCTCCAAATGAGTGGTTGGTATTTCAGACTGTCGGACTAAGGCGGAAGTAATGAAACTTTCTGCAGCTCCAGAATCCAAAAGTGCTGTAACATGAAAGGAGGTAGAGGGAAGTTCCAGACATACAGACAACAGTGATTCCTTCCTGGTAAATTGGTTGGGGAATGCTCCTATCTTAACCTCTCCTGCGTAAGCTAGGAGCGGGAGTTTCCCGGTCGTTGAATACAAGACTTAACAAAGTGGTCGGCCGCCCCACAATACATGCAGAGATTTCCCTGTCTGCGTCTTTCTCGTTACTCATTGGTGAGACGAGTACGGTTGACCTGCATGGGTTCTTCAGTAGACGGTGAGGATGGTCTAGGAGTGGGACAGGCCCGAGATTTGGGTCGCTCGAACCTTGTTTTCTCAAGACAGCGCTCCTTGTATCTTAGATCAATCTTGTTACGTAAAGAAATAAGATGATCGAGCTTAACTGGCACATCCTGAGTGACCAGGTCATCTTTAATTTTGTCGGAGAGACCGTTCCAAAAGGCGGCAATGAGAGCCTCTTCATTCCAGCCCACTTCGGAAGACAGAGTACGGAATTGGATTCGACACTAGAGGATTAGGTGCTGGCGGATTGGAAGCTGGAACTGGAGTCCGAGATGTGGAAATGGCTGTGTGAAGAGAATTCAAACGAGTGGACATATTCTGCATGAACTGTACAATCTGTGCCTGCATGGCCTCCTGTTTATTTAGACGAGACAGAATATCCACAGAGGCATCGCCCCCGGTAGCCTGCTCACTTTCCGGATCCATTGGGCCAGTGCTTACTGTCGCGCTCGGCGTAAGTTGGGGTTCCGACAACCGAGTTTTGTCTGAAGGGACAGCTACCTGTGAGGAGAGTAAACGAGGTGGCTGAATGTAATTCTTCCTCATGGGGTGGAAGCCAAACTAAGTGTTAACGTTGGCCGGAGGGTGTAAAGAACAGGAGGACTTCGTAGGAAGATAACTGTAGTTTTAATGAATAATCAAGCTGTACACAAATATTGGAGCAATTGAGGAAACTGGAAGAATTAGAGTCTATGGTTAAATGACTTGAAGAGTGAAGCTGAAGAACTCCGGTAAAGAAGAACTGAAGACTGTGTTTCATGATTAAAAGACGAGGCTGAAGAACTTGGACTTTGAATAAATGAAGACTGTGGTTTGTGATTGAAAGACGAGGCTGAAGAACTTGGACTTTGAATAAATGTAGACTATGGTTTGTGATTGAAAGACGAGGCTGAAGAACTTGGACTTTGAATAAATGAAGACTGTGGTTTGTGATTGAAAGACGAGGCTGAAGAACTTGGACTTTGAATAAATGAAAACTGCCGCGGGAACCGCCGTTAGCACCTGGAGATCCTCTGCGACCTGGAACCCCGTGAACACTTCCACGAGTGGCAACGGACTTAGACAGCAGGACTGCAGCAGCGTTTAGGTAACCGATGGATGAGAGCAACCAGGACCAGGGAACCAGAAGTAACCGGGGAGCACAGAGCTGGAGAACCTTTCACAAGGAGGTAACTTGAAGCACTGGCACTCTCCCTCTGAGCCAGCCCCCTTTTGTAAGGGGAGAACACAGAGGATTGGCTGGACACAGATTGGGAACTTCATTGGTAATACTCTGGTCTCCAACATGGCTGCCCCCAGCACAGGAGACATACTTAGCTGTTAGCACACAGCTTTAGCCAGCTTCTGTGTCTGACACACTATACTGTGTCACCACTAGGACGACAACCCACAGGAGCACCCGCCGGAGGTAAGGCTCCGGAGCCTGAGGCACACTCCTATCCTGGCCTGAAAAAGGCTCTACTGGATAGGACTGGAGTGACGGGGCCCAGCAAATCTCAAGAATTCCATGATTGGCGGCTCGAGGACTCTGAGCCTCCCAGGATTCAGCTGGCCAAACTAGCCCAACTGGCAAGGGCCTGGTTGCAGCTGGATAAAAACGCTACAGTACAGATTGTGGAAGTAGTTGCACTGGACCATGCTATATGGGTGTTACACCGCTCAGTGCAGCAGTGGGCCCTTCAGGCTGATCCCCAGACATTTGAGGAGTTGGCAGTGGTGATTGAGCGGCACCTGATGCTGGGAAAGCTGAATAAAGCCAGGTCAGGATACGGGCCAACACCCAAACCCAGAACTCAGGTCCCAGTAGTTACACCAAAGGCTAGGCCTCCCTTGGTGTGCTTTGAGTGCGGCGAGCCTAGTCATGTGGAGCGGGACTGCCCGAAACAGGGCGAGCCGATGGACTGCAGTGCGGGGAAAACGGCTCGGCCGATGGTCAGCATGGCGGGGGTATCCCAAGCAGAGTCCTCCCTGTTCCGGGTGCAGGTACAGGTGGAAAACCGGGAGATTTGGGCCCTGGTAGATACCGGGCAGTGAGCTCACCATTGTCGCGGCCAACGTGGTTCCTCCGGGAGCAGACATGGTGATGTGGAGAAGTGCCCACGGGTCTACTTACCCCTGACCGTTCAAGGTCTGTCGTTAAAGGTGGTAGCAGCAGTGACCTTCAGACCCCCGTATCCGCTGATCCTGGGCCGGGACTTCCTATTGCTACAGGAGCTGGTTACCTGGCATGCTACCAACAAACCGTCAACCATCTAAACAACTCAGAAGCTAGAGACCAGAGACTACCAAAGTTTAGCGTCCGGAAGAGAGGCTGCCGGTCCCAAACCACCCCAAGAGACTGGGTCCGAGGCCCATTGGATCCCAGTTGGTGAGAAGATATCACTGCAGGACTTTGGGAGAGATCAACGCGATGACAGCAATTTGGTACACGCCTTTGAGACTGTTAAAGTAGTTAACGGCAGGGTAGCTGATGCTTTTTACCATCAGAGGGTGTACAATATTTTGTTTTGAAAAATGACTTGCTATATCGTGTCACTATTTTACAAGGGAAAAGGGTAGATAAGCTCTTGGTTCCCCGAAAACTGGAGCAGTTGGTGTTGGAAGCTGCCCATACGCATTTGTGGGGTGGCCATGTAGGGGAGGAGAAAACACTCCAACGCATGCAGTTAAGGTTCTTTTGGCCCGGCATATATGCTTCCGTTAAGAGGTATTGTCAGGAATGCCCAGTCTGCCAGAGGACAGCCCCACGGCCATAGTTTAGAGCTCCACTGGTACCCCTCCCTATCAATTCTGTACCTTTTGAGCGGATTGGTATGGATCTGATAGGGCCAGTGGAAAAATCTGCTCGAGGGCACCAATACATATTGGTGGTAGTTGATTATGCCACCAGGTACCCAGAGGCTATACCCCTGCGCAATATGAAATCTGGCACTATTGCCAGAGAGCTACTAACCATGTATACCCGTTTAGGAATACCGAAAGAGGTCTTAATGGACCAGGGTACACCTTTCGTGTCTAAACTCATGAAAGATTTATGTTGGTTACTAAACGTAGACACCAGATTAGCACCTCGGTATACCACCCGCAGACAGATGGCCTGGTAGAAAGATTTAATAAAACCCTTAAGCAAATGATAAAGAGGGCAGTGTCACAAGAAAAACAAGATTGGGATCTGCTCCTACCTTACTTGATGTTTGCGGTCAGAGAGGTACCCCAATCCTTTACAGGGTTTAGTCCCTTTGAGCTCCTCTATGGGAGACAGCCCAGAGGGATTCTACATCTCTTAAAAGAAGGGTGGGAAGAACAACCATGCCAGGACCCTAACGTCGTTCAGTTTGTGGCCCAGTTATACGGCCGTCTAAGACAGATTGCGCCACTACTGAACGAACACAAGGAAAGGGCCCAACAACGTCAGAAACAGAGGTATGATGTCACCTCAGTCAACTGGTCCATTAATCCAGGAGACAAAGTGTTAGTGCTGGTGCCCACCGCAGAAAGCAAGATGTATGCACAATGGCGGGGCCCTTATGAGATCATCGAGGCAGTGGGACTCGTCAATTACAGGGTCCGACAGGAGGATAGAAGGAAGGAGGTACAAGTCTACCATGTAAACCTGTTAAAACCCTCGAAGGAAATTGCCAATCGGCCCACTTTGGTAGCTAAAAAGATTTCAGAATGCCAGGTACCCATTGAAGTCACACTTACTCCTGAACAGAAACGGGAAGTGGTGAACTTGGTGAAACGCTACCAAGATGTGTTTTCTGCCATTCCGGAAAAGAGACAGATCATCCAACATGATGTGGTGACTCCACCCGGGGTGGTCATTAAACAGAGGCCATATCGCATACCCAAAGCGAAGCGGGCAGTGATAAAGCAGGAGGTGGAAGAGATTAACACCAAGGGGTTATAGAGGAATCCACCAGTGAGTGGAATAATCCAATTGTCCTAGTACCGAAGCCTTCAGGTGCCTTACGGTTCTGCAATGACTTCCATAAATTAAATCAAGTGTCCCGGTTTGTTTCTTACCCTATGCCCCGGGTGGATGAGTTGGTAGAAAATTTAGCCAATAGTCAATATCTCACTACACTTGATTTGACAAAAGGTTATTGGCAGATTCCGTTAACAGAAGCTGCTAAGGCAAAAACAGCCTTCTCTACCCCAGAAGGCTTATTCCAATATAAAATGCTCCCATTTGGTTTACATGGTGCCCCAGCAACCTTCCAGAGATCTATGAATAAGTTGCTGCGGCCACACAGGGAATATGCGGCTGCATATTTAGATGACATTGTTATTTTCAGCTCTGACTGGAAGTCACACCTACCAAAGGTAGAAGCCGTTTTACAGTCTCAAAGAAATTTGTGTTACAAATGGATGCCTCTGAGACAGGATTAGGAGCAGTCCTATCCCAAGAGGTAGATGGAGAGGAGAAGCCCATCCTCTACCTTAGCCATAAATTATTGCCCAGGGTGCGCAGGTACTCAACTGTAGAGCAGGAGTGCTTGGCCATTAAATGGGCAGTTGAGTCATTAAGGTATTATTTATTGGGACAAGAGTTTTTGTTGGTCACAGACCATGCACCCTTACACTGGATGCATACAAAGAGGTGAATACTCGTGTGACCCGTTGGTTTTTGGCTTTGCAGCCATTTAAGTTTGAGGTGAGGCATCGTCCGGGGAAACAGCACCTCAATGCCGATGCCCTTTCCAGGAGGTTTGAAGGTCCTGTTCCTCCAAGCAACCCTATGGTGAAGCTAGGGGAGGAGGAAGAAGGCGAGGTGGGTGACCTCTGGAAGGTGGTGGAAGGCTGTGTACCTGGGCAGATGACACAGGTAGGGGTGGGCGAGGCAAAGAGCTAGCCTGAAAATAGTGTAGCTTCACCAGGGTGGTTGAAGCTAAGGGGCAAGGAGTGTGGCAGAGACAGCATTTTCCATGTGAAAGTAATGTGGAGGGTCCAGACCAGGTTTTGGAAGCAGTAGAAGAATCCCAGGTGTGTAATCAGTAGCACCTGGGATTTCCTGATATAAGGGTTTCCTGGACAGAGTCACCTTGTTCCTGATGGCAGTTAGCATCCAGCTGATAGGCCGGGTTGTGTGGGTTAGACTAGGGACCACTGGAACCTATCGAGAGTCTGCTATGCTGAAAGTGCCTGTATGCTACTACCTGTAATACCGACTGCATATGGATATAACTTGCTATGTGCTGACCTGCTATGCCAAATAAACACTGAAAGTGTTCATCTGAGTCCCCATGTTTGTGCACCTTGTCACAATATATATATATATATATATATATATATATATATATGGCTTAAATAAATACTGTAGACCCTGATGTTAACAGAAATATGTTTCAGCTACACGCACTATTTTATATATATATATATATATATATATATTGTGGGTGGGTGCACTGCTGTGCTCACCCCACAGTCTCCCTGTCTGTGTATATCACCACTTGTGTGTGGTTATGTGCTTCCTGCTGCCGTGTGTGTAGTGTGTGTTCTGTATTTAGTGTGCGCCCCCTGCTGCCACCGTGTGTAGTGTACTGTATGTAGTGTGCCCCTGTCTTCCACCATGTGTGTCAGACGCAGATGTAGCATAGTAATGGACGTGTTGCTGAAAGCGGCTGCGTGTAGAGACACTGAATTGCTCACATTGGAGGCCATACTCAGATGGATGATCTGTGCATAACATAGAGCTAGTGAAAGTTTCAATGGTGCAGCTGATTGTGGCGTCCAAAGACCCACAAAACATAATTGCAGCATCTGCAGACACTGACAGTGAGTGTCTCAGTCCTTGCATATTCGGACACACGGATGTACACCAGGGAAGGACAGTGACGTGTAGCAGCATTAGCACAAAGTTGCAGATGCAACTGCAGCAGAAGACGCAAGGAAGGCCCCAACTGCGTCCAACTCAGAATCAGATCCCACCCTCTTGACAGACTCCTCCCCCTCAACAGACCCTGCCCCCAATAGGGCTGCTTCCATCAATTTCCCAGGCTGGTTTTAGATCCCAATCCGTCCCTGCTCAAGGCACCCCAATGGTCCAGGTTTTTGGTATATCCATGGCTCAGCACAGATGGTTAAATCAAATTGAATGATTTGCTAATTAAGGGGGACATTTACTAAGCAGTGATAAAAGCGGAGAAGTGAGCCAGTGGAGAAGTTGCCCATGGCAACCAATCAGCATTGAAGTAACATATATATAATTTGCATACTATAAAATTATACAGAGCTGCTGATTGGTTGATGGGGCAACTTCTCCACTGGCTCACTTCTCCGCTAATATCACTTCTTAGTACATGTCCCCCTAAGTCACCTATGGCCACGCACGGATAAACTTAAAACCTGGACCGTTAGGGTGCCTTAAGGACCGCGTGTGAGAACCTCTGGTCTACACCTTTCACCAATCACATCCTTCTTTTTGGTTACTATGATCACTAGAGGGAGCTTCCGTAAAACAGAAAAAGTTAAACATCTTCCATGGACAAAGATGACGTTTTGACCGGAAAAGATGGCGGTTTAATTAGTTTTGAGATCTGATTTTAGCTGGAACATTCAAGTCAAATCCGAGCCGCTCATCTTGAGACACCCACTGGTGGTACAAACATGCAGCGCTGGTCGCAGATCAGTCTATTATTGAAGTTTCGAGTAGCCCTATGGTCGTGTAGCATGGCAGCGGGAGCTGAAGCGCCGGAGCCATCTTCACTACATGTGGGATTGCAGACGCAGGCAGTGATGTGCGCCGAAACAGCCACATCACGCCTGTGTTTATGCCGCTCCCAATTACCTCCCCAAAAGGTCCTTTCCTGTAAATAACTTTGCGAATGAATCCTCACTGTGAGCAACTACGGTAATTAATGTTGACGCGTGCGCAGTGCAACTAAGATGCATGCGTAGTTGGCCAATAATCTCTCGTCTGTGAATATATCGTACATCTCTGATTAGGCCTACATTGTGCAATCCACGCCTAATCCATGTCTAGCTGAATTCTGATCAGGCAGAACCATCGCTGATGCTCATTTATGACCCAATTTGCGCACAAACTAACAACTTGGCTACATGCACTGTAACAAGTGTGATCATCATCTATCCATCCCCTACAGGGGGAGATTTATCAAACCTTTTAGAGAGGACAAATGGAAATGTTGGCTATAGCAATCAATAGGTTTCTAGCTATAATTTTATACAATGCACTAGATAAATGCTGGCTGGAATCTGGTTGCTATGGGCAACATCTCCACTCTTTAGAAGTTGTCATAAATCTCTCCCTATAATGTTATATTTACTTGCTGTCTCCTTTACTGAGTTTACTATCTATGATCTGTGATTATTTAGGAACCTCCATAACACAATTTTTAGGGATAAATCCCATGTTACAATTTTATTACAGGACACCCTAAGGTCCGTCTTTTGGTGACACATGGAGGACAGAATAGTGTGATGGAGGCAGTGTACCACGGAGTTCCTGTTTTGGGGATCCCACTTTTTGGGGACCAGCGTGAAAACGTGATCCGAGTTAAAGCCAAAAACATGGGAACATTTATTCCACCTGATCAACTGAAGTCTGAAAATTTTGCAGAAACTATTCTGGAAGTAATAGAAAATCAAAGGTACATACATGTAATTATTACTAATAATGTCACATGAGAGGAATTATGCTGAAAACTGATCACATATTTGGTTTTATTTTTTCAAAGTAGTTCAGTCTAAGGGGTCTATTTACTAAGCTTTGGATGGAGATAAAGCGGAAGGAGATAAAGTACCAGCCAATCAGCTCTCAACTGCCATGTCACAGGCTGTGTTTGAAAAATGACAGGAGCTGATTGGCTGGTACTTTATCTCCGTCCATGTTATCTCCATCCAGGGCTTAGTAAATATACTCCATAGTACCAACCAACCAGCTCCTGTCATTTTTCAAACACAGCATGTACCATGGCAGTTAGGAGCAGGTTGGCTGGTACTCTATCTCCATCCAAGACTTAGTAAATAGACCCCTAACATGGCAATGCACAGGTAGGGCCTGATTAATGGTTCTGGCCGGCAGGGCCGGATTAAGCCTTTGGGTGGCTGGGGCACCAAGGACACAGCCCTCCTTCTCTTGTCAGCACTGTTCCGCGCGCGGTGGTGGCACAGTGGATGAACGGAAAAGAGCAGAAGACACAGCAGGGACCTAGAGGAGAGGTAGATACAGCGGGGTGCTGCGCAGGAGGTAAAGCTTCCTCAGAGAGCCATTGAGTCCCAGAGCAGGATTAAAACCTCATGGAGCCCTAGGCAATCAACTTGTATGGGCCCCCTACCTAGTGATCCAGTCGTCCTTTAGTGCATGCCTATACAATAAGGAATGTATCCCATAATGTATCAACAGGTTACTATTTTATACCTCTGCTAATTTATTAGATTCAGCTAATGTAGTTTTGGATGTTGAGATTCAGTTAATGTGTTTTTTGACATAGCAGTAGATCCATTTGTCCATGTTATGGTCAGAAGCCACCAGGACACCACCCACTTCAGAAGAAGAGGAAATAGGTAAGGGGTGAAGAGAGCAGGAGAGGAATAAGAACAGGGAGGTGGGACAAGGTGCAAGGCAATAAGAAAAGTGATTTGTTAGAAGCACAAGAGAAAAGTGGGCACTGGTGCAACTGATAGAAGGGTGGGGACAAATGGGGAAATATAGGGACAGGCACACACAAAGACGAGACTGTTGCACAGACATACAATGTGTATGTGTGTGTGTGTGGGGGGGGGGGGAGCAAAGGCAGATACAGATGTGTTGGGACGTAATCATGTGACCGGCGGTCGGGATCCCGCCGGTCAGTATACCGACGCTGGAATCCCGACCGCAGGAAATCCCGACAGTCGCAGTCTGAAGCCCTTTGCGGAGTGCGCCCACGCACACCGGTAGCCCGGTGAGATGCTAAAAGCATCTCAGGGCTGCGATACGCTGCTTTTGCACCCTTGCAAGGGGGGGGGGGGATGTAGGGCTTGACATGCGGGGCGGACTAGCCCTGTGCTGGGCCCCCCCCTGCATGTCAGAGTAACTAATCGTAGATGTGCTAAATTTAGCACATCTACGATCAGATCTGAATTACCCCCAAAGTGTAACCCTTTGCCAAGTTTAAGGAAATTATAAGTAAATACAATACAGGGAAAAGGTGCAGTTTACAAGGTAAAATACCTCTAAAGTTCATTTATATACATATATTATATGTATGTGTGTGTGTGTATATATATACTGTATATATGTTTGTATGCGGTTTCTTTATTTGGTAGAAGGAGTTCCATGTAGAAATTGAGGATATATACATAAAATTATAGTGTATTAGTGTATGTTATCGTGGACACCCAGGAGTGGGAATAGCCGTGGCGGCGCTGCCGGCATTCTGGCGGTCGGGATCCCATTGTCGGTATTCTGACCGATGGGATCTCGACCGCCGGGATTCTTACTACATCTCGTGTCATGAACCAAGTCTTAGTATAAACAGAGGAAAGACATCATCACTTGAAGGATTTATATTTCTAAAACCAATTAATTTGCTGAGAACATACCTGTCTTTACAGATGTCATCAATTCACATATGGAATACTCATTTCCTAGGGGGAGGATACCAATCATTATGTAATAGAGTATATTATCCAAAAGGTGTATATTGACGGACTGTGGAAGGTACTCCTTGTATCCACATTTAAACAACCTCATTAATAGGATACATACTGCACCAATTTGGTATACTTACCCCTCTGGAGTCCCAGGCTCAACTCACTTGGAAAATGTCCGCCAAGGCCATTTTCGAGTGATTTGCACATGCACACTGGAGATGTCCTCAGGAACAAGGGGTGGGCGCCATGTTCCCGGAGACCTGCGCATGCGCAGTAGACTTTGGCATTATGCCACAGTCTACTAGCTGCCGGAGAGGAGGAGGCCTACAATGGAGGCTGCAGGCGGGTCCCCTCCTCTCTTAAAACGCCCATGATAGGATACCCATATGGGCCCCAACTGCGCACAAAGAAACTAAGACTACCATGGTCAGTCATTCATTTCCAAGTATATTAATTGTGATGACGGTTATGTGTATGTTATATCATATGTATGTGTTTGGTGAAGTTGTGCTTATCAACTGATTGTTCATCACTATCTATCTATGTAAAGGTATTGCTCATACTGTCAGTTTATGCTTATTACTGTATATGTACAATGGTTATGATATTACATACCCTCCAACTGTACCTTTTTGACAGGTACAGTACCTTTTTTTTTATGGTCTGTACCGATTTTTGTCTCTCCAAACTAGCATTGAAAGTATAGGAAAAGGAATGTGGTCACGCCCCTTTACCCGTGACCACGCCCCCTTTCCTAATTTGTACCGATTTTTATGTGTAAAATGTTGGAGGGTATGATATTATGGTATAAAGAAAGTCTAAACGTACACCTGGTTGTTACTTAATTGTTATTGCTGAGGACCCATGCAGGAGATGGACTGTGGGAGGGAGACCATTGCAGCAGTTGTGCAGGGAGGCTGGGAGCACAGGCAGGTGTTAACCTGGGGGTGGGTACAGGCAGTAGATGGACTGAGAGGGGCTGACAGTCTGACACATGAAGTAGATGGCCGGGAAGAGGGGAAGACACAGACAAAGAGATGGGGACACACATACAGGAACTGTGTATTGAGGCTGGGAGATATGGCAGGTGATGGACTAAAGGGGTAGAGACAGGAGCTGGGAAACACAGAGGAAGGAGATGGAGTGTGAGGAGAGCAGAGAAAGGAACTGGAGCAATGGAGACAGAGGAGGGTAGAGCCTAGATCCCCTTCACCAAAAGGACCTTTCCCTTCAGATGGGCGTGCTGCCCATCATCTGCATCATCTATTGGAAATAGTAATCTGTGGCAAGCAAAGCGGGGCAAGCCACCAGGCACAAAGCATGGCGAGCAAAGCAAGTCCACAAGAGTACAATGGAGGCCAAATAACAGGATAAAAAATGGATTTGGGACAAAATAAATAAAGTGCTTTAAGGGCCCTCACTAAACGTCACATCCAGGTCCTTATGGCAAAGAGAAAATAGACTTAACCAATAGATCCACTCTGTCTTCTATCGTATTCAATATAAAATACTTTTACTCACACACAAGGACATTAACCACACTTACACCAACATACATCTCTTTGCTTATCTCAAAATATCTCCCAAGCCGGCCCCTTTGCACTTTACAAGATCTAAGTCTCTCATCCACACTCATTATTTGCTCCCATGCACGATTGCAGGACTTTCTTTGGGCTGCAACCACTCTTTGGAATGCCCTCCCATGCACAATAAGACTCTCCTCTAGTCTCCAAACCTTCAAGTGTTCCCTGAAAACTCACCTCGTCAGGCAAGCTTATCAAATTCCTGAACCGCTCGCATAACCTTCATAAACTTTCCAATTACATCCTCACTGTAGAATCCACTCATATCCTCATATATTTTCTCGTTCTTCACCTTCCCATCTACCTAACCCCAGGCCAACATTGCTGTGTGACCCTATCATACAGCCCACCAAGAACCCCTGCAAACTGGTGGACCTTTATGCAATAGATAACACCTATACTTGTGCAACAATGCCTACTTCCCTATAGATTGTAAGCTTGTGAGCAGGGCCTTCCTACCTCTATGACTGTCTGTTATTACCCAGTCTTGTTTTTTTTCACTGTTGTTTGCAATTGTTTTGTTGGCATACATACGAAATGCCGGCGATCGGGATGCCGGCAGTTACATGACTGCGGCAGTCGCATGACCTGACACTGGAGATGCCAACATCGGAGGGGAGAAGTATTTCTACACCCCCACCCTCCCATCCCCTACTCTAATTCTCGGGGGGTGGCGGCTACAGCTAACCCTCCGGGGGGTAGTGGCTACGGCTAACCCTCAGGGGAAGATGACGGCTAGAGCTAAACCCCCCTCCAGTGCCTAACCCTAAACCCCTCTAGTGTCTTAACCCTAACCCTCCCCCCGGGCTGTAATCCTAAACCTGAACCCCGATACTTACCTGTCGGTGATATGGCGACGGTCTCCTAAGTGGTGTGGGGATTCCGGCATCGACAGCATCCCGACAGCCGAGATGCTGAACGCATCCAATTTTGTTTTGTTATTACGGTTTCCAATTTAAAGCGCAACAGAATTTGCTGCCCTATATAAGATACTGTTAATAAAAAAATATAAATATATAGATTCATTAATTAATAAAAGAGGAGGCACACAGGATACTTACTATCAGAGACGATGCTCATGCTGAGAGACTGGAGTCGAGCCCTCCTCATCCTTCTAGGTGTCAGAGAGCAGCTCCACCAATCACGGGCTCTCCCAGTCAGCATGTGCTGACCTCTTCCAATCAGACATCAGCACATGCTATTATCCTGGCACTCATGGGAATGATTTTTCAGTGTGAGAGCTGCAGGGACATCCACTGCTACTCTCTTGTTTTAGCCGTTACTGAGTGCAGTACAATACATCCAACTCTGTTGGGTCCTAGTGTCCGGTAGTTTCTGCTGCAGTATTCTCCCGCCAGGGGGCCCCTGAGGGAGGGGGCCTGGGGAATGGTGTAAGCTAACACACCCTGCCAATACTGAGAGCACCAGTGACCACCATATAATATAAATTGCATCCCAGTGACTGCTGTGCAATACAAATAGCATCCTAATGACCGGCATACATTAAAGAGAGCATCCTAGTAGATGTCATACAATACATAGAGCATACTAGCGACCATCAAACAATAAAGAGAACATCTTAATGGCCATCATACAATACAGAGAGCATTATAGTGACTGCGATAATAGAACATTTTAGACACCACCGCAAAAGTATAATTACCGCCAGAGGTGTAGCTAGGTGCCTTGGTGCCTGGAGCAAGGGTATGTTTCGGCACTCCCCTCCCCTGTACTGAATTGGGGGCATGTTAAATTTGAAAATAAAAAATATTGAAAAATCCTAAATTGGTGGCAGGGCCGGTTCTAGACCTTGTGGAGCTCAGGGTGAAAGTTTCCTTTGGGCACCCCATATGTTTAAAACAGGGACAGTGCGCACCGAGTGTGCACCCCCTCTGCTTCTCCTCCTGCTCTGCAGCTGCCTGTACAGCGGCTCCCGGTATAGCCGACAGAAGGAGGGGGTAGGCAGACGGTGACGCGCCTTCTAACTGTTCCAGTCCCCGCAGCTCGCGCTCCACCGGAGCCTCCCACGCTACACCCCTGATTACCTCACATTACCGACACAGTACCTCACAGGAGGCTGACTTTCAAATTAAGGGAGCTCGGTATAGCAGACACTACAGTATTTGTACATGGGTGAGTAACTGGCTTGATAACAGGGAACAGCGAGTGGTGATTAATGGTATGTTTTCCACCTGGGCTAAAGTAATTAGTGGAATACCGCAGGGATCTATGCTGGGGCCACTATTGTTTAATATACACTGCTCAAAAAAATAAAGGGAACACTTAAACAACACAATGTAACTCCAAGTCAATCACACTTCTGTGAAATCAAACTGTCCACTTAGGAAGCAACACTGATTGACAATCAATTTCACATGCTGTTGTGCAAATGGAATAGACAACAGGTGGGAATTATAGGCAATTAGCAAGACACCCCCAATAAAGGAGTTGTTCTGCAGGTGGTGACCACAGACCACTTCTCAGCTCCTATGCTTTCTGGCTGATGTTTTGGTCACTTTTGAAAGCTGACGGTGCTTTCACTCTAGTGGTAGCCATGAGACGGAGTTTACAACCCACACAAGTAGCTCAGGTAGTGCAGCTCATCCAGAATGGCACATCAATGCGAGCTGTGGCAAGAAGGTTTGCTGTGTCTGTCAGCGTAGTGTCCAGAGCATGGAGGCGCTACCAGGAGACAGGCCAATACATCAGGAGACGTGGAGAAGGCATTGATGCTATGGACTGGCCCGCCCGTTCCCTAGACCTGAATCCAATTGAGCACATCTGGGACATCATGTCTCGCTCCATCCACCAACGCCACGTTGCACCACAGACTGTCCAGGAGTTGGCGGATGCTTTAGTCCAGGTCTCGGAGGAGATCCCTCAGGAGACCATCCGCCACCTCATCAGGAGCATGCCCAGGCGTTGTAGGGAGGTCATACAGGCACGTGGAGGCCACACACACTACTGAGCCTCATTTTGACTTGTTTTAAGGACATTACATCAAAGTTGGATCAGCCTGTAGTGTGTTTTACCACTTTAATTTTGAGTGTGACTCCAAATCCAGACCTCCATGGGTTAATACATTTGATTTCCATTGATAATTTTTGTGTGATTTTGTTGTCAGCACATTCAACTATGTAAAGAACAAAGTATTTAATAATAATATTTCATTCATTCAGATCTAGGATGTGTTATTTTAGTGTTTCCTTTATTTTTTTGAGCAGTGTATTTATTAATGATTTAGGAGAAGGACTAGAAAGCACAGTGTCAATTTTTGCAGACAATACTAAAATATATAGTGTAATCAAGTCAGATGTGGAGTCTCTTCAGAGTGATTTATTTAAACTGGAAGTTTGGGCAATGAAATGGTGTATAAGGTTTAATGTGGAAAAATGTAAACAGTGAAAGAAAATTTCTAGAAATATTTAGTGCGCAATAAAAGCAGCCAGTAAAGTGTTAAACCTCCTAATGATAATGTGTGGACCCCTTATTCAAAAGTAAAGCATTCAGTACCTTTAATACCAAGAAATAATGACACGGAGACTTGAATTTGGCAGAAAATTGTTAGCTATTTATTGTACCCTAAACATTAGAAAACCTGTAAAATGAAAATTTTAGTTAATGTCAGCCGGCATATGGTGGCAGAAAAAAGAACGGCTATATTCAACTGACGATAACCTCAAAACATTAAAATTCCAAACGATCATAATTTAACACAAACTATAAAATAGGTAATAGGTGCCCGACTCAGACCCCCACGGTGACTACCCACCCTGATGGGTGATGACGCTGCCCCCGGACGGGTGGTCAAGCGGCCTTAAAAGTCAAATGAGGTGAGTTCACCTAAACCACACCAAACTGTAAATCACTGCAACTAACAAGACAAACTACAACCTGCCGTTCTTTTCCGCCAACAAACAGCCAACGATAAAACCATACTAACAATTCAAAGCCAAGGCATTCCGTGCCAGAACCTCTACCAAAACAGGGTGGGAGGGCGGGAAGGCAATTCAGCAGCAAGAGAGACCAAGCTGGCCTACCAGTCCCTATATATACTGAACCCTCCCCTCTCTAACATGGGCTGTACTTTTCCTCACAGTTAGGTCCACCCCTCACAGGAGGTTTAACTCTCTCTATTCCTATGCAGTCATTTCGCTCTCCATCTCTCCTCTGAGGTCTCCTTCGCCCCTCACCACACGTGCATAATACTGTAGATATAACATTTTGGAGAGACTACTTAACGTCGCTTTATGTTGTTTCCTTGGTCAGGTTTGCTTCATAGACGTTCACCATTAAAGGTACATTGCCATATGAAACAATGAAATAAGGTGTATATATAGTGAAATACCATTTTAATACATAGACATATATACACAAAACACTTAAAACAGGACCAGATTTGACAAAATCCCAGGGCAGCAAGTCTGACTTGGACCTTGAAAAAGACCCCAGCACGGGGTGGAAACGCGTTGGTGTCCCTGTGGTGGCGTCAGTGAGCGGAATATTGGACCGGTAACCAGCAAATTTGAACAAGGCATTTGTGGGATTATCTGGATTTTCCATATTGTATTTAAATGCTTATAGGAACTGTTTGGCCACAGTTCCTGTTTATCTGGTAATTATCCGTTTTGCATGCTGCCCTGGGATTTTGTCTATTATATCTATTATCTATTATGGAAAAATGTAAAGTTATGCACTTTGAGACTTAGAATAAACATGCAACCTACCAATTAAATGGGGAAAATATAGGGGAAATTGTATTAGAAAAGGATTTGGCGGTGTTCATTGATAGTAGATTTAGCGGCAACACACAAGGTCAAAGTGCAGCAACAAAGGCAAATAAGGTGTTAACATACATTAAAAGGGGAATTGAGACAAGGGATGAGAGTGTAATCCTGCCACTGTATAAATCATTGGTACAGCCGCATCTTGAGTTCTGGGCACCACACTATAAAAGAGACATATTAGAACTTGAAAAGGTTCAGAGGCGAGCTACCAAATTGATTTAGGGGTTGGAGACACTGGACTATGAGGAGAGAATTTCTAGGTTAGATATGTGTACACTAGAAATGAGATGACTAAGAGGAGATATGATTAATATTTACAAATATATAAAGGGGCAATATGCGGAGCTATCATGTGAGTTGTTTACTATGAGACCTCGACACAAAATGTGCGGACACCCGCTAAGGCTTGAGGAGAGGAAATTTCGTACTCAGCGCAGGAAGGGGTTCTTCACTGTAAGGGCAATACGAATTCTTCACTGTAAGGGCAATACGAATATGGAATACACTGCCAGAGAAGGTTGTAATGGCGGACTCAGTCAATGCATTTAAAAATGGGTTAGACAAATTTCTAACGGAAAAAAATATACGAGGATATAGCCTTTAACCAGAATAGAATAGGGAATACAATATAATTCAGATTGAACTCGATGGACTACTGGTCTTTTTCAACCTCACCAACTATGTTACTATGTTACCTCTTCATTAATAAAACCCATATCATTAACTGCATCATAAAAACCCCCATTCAACATAAGTAAAACATTTATAATCATTAACTCTCATCTCCATTACTAATCAAACTCTCTATCATGAATTCATTCCATTAATGTTCATTAAACCAACTCCCTATTTCATAAAAATAATCCCATTAACCTCTTGACCCTCAATATCAAACCCAGTCATCCTAACTAACCCCAGAAATGCCAGATGGCCAGTCTGCTGTACTTGCCTTTATCCATTCCGCCTCTCGTTATATATTTATATAGACATATATGTATATGTGTGTATGTGTGTATATATATATATATATATATATATCCATCCAGGCTGCCATTCCAGACACGGTGCAATCTAAATGCAGGTACGATCAGGGTATCAACGATGTGGCCCCATTGGCCCTTGTACCCTGGTCAATGGCACCCTTGTACACCCCTAGTTACTGCCCTGAATGTCTCCAAATGTGAATATTACAATTGAGAAGATGACATTAAAAAGCTTAATATGGTTCCACATTACAACTGCTGAGGCGGGCAGTAATGAAGTCCGAGTTATGTGGCCGTGTGGGATGTATTTTAAAGGGGCAATCATATACAAGGCGAAACCATGCCTTGTACATGATTGCCCCTTTAAAAAAAAGACTGAGTTTGGCCGGCATCCCGCACGGCCGACGAACTCGGACTTCGTTACATCCCGCCCCTGTTGTCTGATTAGATGACACAAGAGCACTGATGTCAGGTGTTAGGGTTCTGGATTAGCGATCTTAGTAACTCTTGTTCTCTCTCTGTCTCCACAGCTATAAAGAATCAGCAATGAAGCTGAGCGCCATCAGGAAATCTCTCCCATTCCCTCCAGACCAGCAGTTATTACGGTGGGTGGAGCACATCATCCAGTCAGGAGGAGGCGGCCATCTTCGTCCCTATTCTTATCAGCAGCCCTGGTATCAGCAGTATCTGCTGGATGTCATTTTATTCATCAGCGTCTGTCTCACTGTGACGCTCTACCTCATTGTGACATTATTCAGGGTTCTCATCAGGAAACTGCTCTCTCCTGGGAAACGCAAACAACATTAGCGCTATGCAGCTGCCGGTTAGTGACACAGTGTCAGCACCAAGGTCACATGGAGGAGGTTGCGCTGCTGACACAGATGTGACGTTTTTGCAGGATGGCTGTGAATGATAATAAACTGGTGCAAGTGTCACTTTAGTGACATTATTATGAGACTGTTCTGGGGATTGCAAACATTAATCTTCATGCTCTATAATACATACCTCCCAACTGTCCCGATTTTGGTGGGACATTCCCATTTTTCACGGTCTGTCTCGCTGTCCCACCCGCGGATAGCAGTGTCCCTCGGTGATGGGGGGGGGGGGGGGCAGTTGGAAGTTCCCCCCCCCCCCCGTCACTCGCTGCTCTGAGCAAAGCAGCGGTGAATAAATGGCAGAGAAGGACAGGGGGCATGGCCAGCAGCTGTCTGAGCGCTGTTCATGCCCCCATAATGATGAAAATGGGGGCGCGGCTTGCGAGTGCTGCACTTGCCGCGAGGCCACGCCCTTTCCAATAGGCCATGCTGCTTAATTTTGGACGGCGCGCGGTGATGTCCCTCCATGGTTCAAAGCAAGGTAAACATGGGGGAGAGAGTGACACGTTTATACTGTACTTTTCCTTCATATTGGTCTCTTCTCCGTCACTCAGCGCTGGTATCTGCCAGGGGACGTGCCCAGAGGAGGAGCAGGCGCAGCAATGTGACCGTTATCATTCAGTGTTTGTGCCACTTTTTTCCCTCACTGTGCCCCAATATCCTCAACTACCTCAGCTTATGCTCCATATTCTAATGGGATGCATTTTATTTACCGGCTGTCAGGATCCCGGCGGTCAGGATACTGACACCGAAATCCCGACAGCAGACAATGCCAGCAGCCAGAATCCTGGTGCACCAGGGCTATTCCCACTCGTGGGTGTCCACAACACCCATAGAGTGGGAATAGATCCTGTGGCGAGCGCAGTGAGCCACCAGGCCCGCAGCGAATCCGCAAGGGAACTCTTAGCACTCGCCCTGCTGCCGGCATTCTGCCGGGTGGGATGCTGCTGTCAGGACATTTACAGCCGGTATCTCGTACAGATCATATACTGTGCCAGTATTTGGCGCTCCAGTCAGACGTTCTAAGTCAAGTGATTTACATTTGGATGTGATGTATATTACTGTGGTTCTGCATCGTCAGTGGCTGCACCGTCCACAAATAAAGTAAAAAATGAGACAGTGCTATTTGTGTATTTATTTATATATTAGTGCACGTGCTATACCGTTGCCAAGACTACCAGAACTTTTAGGCTGCATATCTGTTATTTAAATCGCTACAAATAGGGCCTGATTCTGCTGCGACCAGTCTAGCGTCTGTTGCTTTAGACCAGTGTTTTCCCAAACTTGCTCCTCAAGGACCCCTAACAGTTCATTTTTTCCAGCTTACCTGTGGAATTTTAAAATGTGACAGTTGGTAATAATCAGTGCACCTGTTGGATGACCTGGAAAACGTGAACCCTTAGGGGTGAGGACCGAGTTTTGAAAACACCGGTATAGACGCTTCTATAATGATCTAGCTAACGGGTGAGTCGTGAGCTAAATGTGCTCTAAAGACTGCTTCATCTGCACAAGGGTTAGACACAAAAGTGGGGAGGGGAGAGACTGCGATGATGGATAATGGGTAGTTGTGCAGGGGCGTGCTGCTATTGGGGGGAGGGATCCTATAGAACACACACACACACACATACACACACTAGGAGCCAGTGGCGTAAGTTCGCCCCAGTCGCCCGGAGGCATGATAAAATGTTGGTGCCCCCCACCCCTATACATATTGGGATATACATATATATATATATATATATATATATATATATATACACACACACACACACACACACACACACACACACACACACACACACACACAAACAAATATAGAAAACCATAGCACTCACCACCCCAGAAGCGGGGTGCAATGTCTGCACTCACCACTCATAGGGTGGGGTGCATGCAGCCCATGGCCACCAACCCAAATATATACAAACAGAAAGTTCAGCAAACCGCTCGCCAAGGTACCCCACCTTTTTGCAGGTCCTACACTATCACCAAGTCTCAAAAATTAAAACCTAGCAACTGTATCACACATAATATAACTGCACACATGCCCACTAGGTTTAATGTGTATCTGCCATGTATCTTATGGCTTTTAAAGGTACACTAGTCACCTGACTCTGGCTGATAAATTACTAAGGAGCAGCTGACACAGGTTTTGAACAAATAAGAATACACAGGGGTGCATGAAAAGGCCTGTGACCACGGTTAATAAGAGTTAACCAAAGATTAACCCCACAATATACAAACAAATCTAGAAAACCACAGCACTCACCACCCCAGAAGCGGGCTTGTATGGCGAGCGGTTTGCAGGCTTCCATGCATTGGCCAATTCACTAACTAAACCCCCATCATTTATTTATTGATGTTGTGAGGATAAGTGAGCTTGCTATGGTGAGTGCTGAACTTTCTGTTTGTATATATTTGGGTTGGTGGCCATGGGCTGCATGCACCCCACCCCATGGGTGGTGAGTGCAGACATTGCACCCCGCTTCTTTCATTTACACACACACCTTTTTCACTTACACACACACACACACACACACACACACACACACACACACACATATTTTTCACTAACTCACACGCCTCTTTCACTTACACACATGCCTCTTTCATTTACACACACGCCTTTTTCACTTACACACACACACACACACACACACACACACACACCTCTTTCTAGAGATGTGCACTTGAAATTTTTCGGGTTTTGTGTTTTGGTTTTGTGTTCGGTTCCGCGGCCGTGTTTTGGGTTCGACCGCGTTTTGGCAAAACCTCACCGAATTTTTTTTGCCGGATTCGGGTGTGTTTTGGATTCGGGTGTTTTTTTCAAAAAACACTAAAAAACAGCTTAAATCATAGAATTTGGGGGTCATTTTGATCCCAAAGTATTATTAACCTCAAAAACCATAATTTCCACTCATTTTCAGTCTATTCTGAATACCTCACACCTCACAATATTATTTTTAGTCCTAAAATTTGCACCGAGGTCGCTGGATGACTAAGCTAAGCGACCCTAGTGGCCGACACAAACACCGGGCCCATCTAGGAGTGGCACTGCAGTGTCACGCAGGATGGCCCTTCCAAAAAACACTCCCCAAACAGCACATGACGCAAAGAAAAAAAGAGGCGCAATGAGGTAGCTGTGTGAGTAAGCTAAGCGACCCTAGTGGCCGACACAAACACCTGGCCCATCTAGGAGTGGCACTGCAGTGTCACGCAGGATGGCCCTTCCAAAAAACACTCCCCAAACAGCACATGACGCAAAGAAAAAAAGAGGCGCAATGAGGTAGCTGTGTGAGTAAGATAAGCGACCCTAGTGGCCGACACAAACACCGGGCCCATCTAGGAGTGGCACTGCAGTGTCATGCAGGATGTCCCTTCCAAAAAACACTCCCCAAACAGCACATGACGCAAAGAAAAAAAGAGGCGCAATGAGGTAGCTGTGTGAGTAAGATAAGCGACCCTAGTGGCCGACACAAACACCGGGCCCATCTAGGAGTGGCACTGCAGTGTCACGCAGGATGGCCCTTCCAAAAAACACTCCCCAAACAGCACATGACGCAAAGAAAAAAAGAGGCGCAATGAGGTAGCTGTGTGAGTAAGATAAGCGACCCTAGTGGCCGACACAAACACCGGGCCCATCTAGGAGTGGCACTGCAGTGTCACGCAGGATGGCCCTTCCAAAAAACATTCCCCAAACAGCACATGACGCAAAGAAAAAAAGAGGCGCAATGAGGTAGCTGTGTGAGTAAGATAAGCGACCCTAGTGGCCGACACAAACACCTGGCCCATCTAGGAGTGGCACTGCAGTGTCACGCAGGATGGCCCTTCCAAAAAACCCTCCCCAAACAGCACATGACGCAAAGAAAAAAAGAGGCGCAATGAGGTAGCTGTGTGAGTAAGATAAGCGACCCTAGTGGCCGACACAAACACCGGGCCCATCTAGGAGTGGCACTGCAGTGTCACGCAGGATGGCCCTTCCAAAAAACACTTCCCAAACAGCACATGACGCAAAGAAAAAAAGAGGCGCAATGAGGTAGCTGTGTGAGTAAGATAAGCGACCCTAGTGGCCGACACAAACACCGGGCCCATCTAGGAGTGTCACTGCAGTGTCACGCAGGATGGCCCTTCCAAAAAACACTCCCCAAACAGCACATGACGCAAAGAAAAAAAGAGGCTCAATGAGGTAGCTGTGTGAGTAAGATAAGCGACCCTAGTGGCCGACACAAACACCGGGCCCATCTAGGAGTGGCACTGCAGTGTCACGCAGGATGGCCCTTCCAAAAAACACTCCCCAAACAGCACATGACGCAAAGAAAAAAAGAGGCGCAATGAGGTAGCTGTGTGAGTAAGATAAGCGACCCTAGTGGCCGACACAAACACCTGGCCCATCTAGGAGTGGCACTGCAGTGTCACGCAGGATGGCCCTTCCAAAAAACACTCCCCAAACAGCACATGACGCAAAGAAAAAAAGAGGCGCAATGAGGTAGCTGTGTGAGTAAGATAAGCGACCCTAGTGGCCGACACAAACACCGGGCCCATCTAGGAGTGGCACTGCAGTGTCACGCAGGATGGCCCTTCCAAAAAACACTCCCCAAACAGCACATGACGCAAAGAAAAAAAGAGGCGCAATGAGGTAGCTGTGTGAGTAAGATAAGCGACCCTAGTGGCCGACACAAACACCGGGCCCATCTAGGAGTGGCACTGCAGTGTCACGCAGGATGGCCCTTCCAAAAAACACTCCCCAAACAGCACATGACGCAAAGAAAAAAAGAGGCGCAATGAGGTAGCTGTGTGAGTAAGATAAGCGACCCTAGTGGCCGACACAAACACCGGGCCCATCTAGGAGTGGCACTGCAGTGTCACGCAGGATGGCCCTTCCAAAAAACACTCCCCAAACAGCACATGACGCAAAGAAAAAAAGAGGCGCAATGAGGTAGCTGTGTGAGTAAGATAAGCGACCCTAGTGGCCGACACAAACACCGGGCCCATCTAGGAGTGGCACTGCAGTGTCACGCAGGATGGCCCTTCCAAAAAACACTCCCCAAACAGCACATGACGCAAAGAAAAAAAGAGGCGCAATGAGGTAGCTGTGTGAGTAAGATAAGCGACCCTAGTGGCCGACACAAACACCTGGCCCATCTAGGAGTGGCACTGCAGTGTCACGCAGGATGGCCCTTCCAAAAAACACTCCCCAAACAGCACATGACGCAAAGAAAAATTAAAGAAAAAAGAGGTGCAAGATGGAATTGTCCTTGGGCCCTCCCACCCACCCTTATGTTGTATAAACAGGACATGCACACTTTAACCAACCCATCATTTCAGTGACAGGGTCTGCCACACGACTGTGACTGAAATGACGGGTTGGTTTGGACCCCCACCAAAAAAGAAGCAATTAATCTCTCCTTGCACAAACTGGCTCTACAGAGGCAAGATGTCCACCTCATCATCATCCTCCGATATATCACCGTGTACATCCCCCTCCTCACAGATTATCAATTCGTCCCCACTGGAATCCACCATCTCAGCTCCCTGTGTACTTTGTGGAGGCAATTGCTGCTGGTCAATGTCTCCACGGAGGAATTGATTATAATTCATTTTAATGAACATCATCTTCTCCACATCTTCTGGAAGTAACCTCGTACGCCGATTGCTGACAAGGTGAGCGGCGGCACTAAACACTCTTTCGGAGTACACACTTGTGGGAGGGCAACTTAGGTAGAATAAAGCCAGTTTGTGCAAGGGCCTCCAAATTGCCTCTTTTTCCTGCCAGTATAAGTACGGACTGTGTGACGTGCCTACTTGGATGCGGTCACTCATATAATCCTCCACCATTCTTTCAATGGGGAGAGAATCATATGCAGTGACAGTAGACGACATGTCCGTAATCGTTGACAGGTCCTTCAGTCCGGACCAGATGTCAGCATCAGCAGTCGCTCCAGACTGCCCTGCATCACCGCCAGCGGGTGGGCTCGGAATTCTGAGCCTTTTCCTCGCACCCCCAGTTGCGGGAGAATGTGAAGGAGGAGATGTTGACAGGTCGCGTTCCGCTTGACTTGACAATTTTCTCACCAGCAGGTCTTTGAACCCCAGCAGACTTGTGTCTGCCGGAAAGAGAGATCCAAGGTAGGTTTTAAATCTAGGATCGAGCACGGTGGCCAAAATGTAGTGCTCTGATTTCAACAGATTGACCACCCGTGAATCCTTGTTAAGCGAATTAAGGGCTCCATCCACAAGTCCCACATGCCTAGCGGAATCGCTCCGTGTTAGCTCCTCCTTCAATGTCTCCAGCTTCTTCTGCAAAAGCCTGATGAGGGGAATGACCTGACTCAGGCTGGCAGTGTCTGAACTGACTTCACGTGTGGCAAGTTCAAAGGGCAGCAGAACCTTGCACAACGTTGAAATCATTCTCCACTGCGCTTGAGACAGGTGCATTCCACCTCCTATATCGTGCTGAATTGTATAGGCTTGAATGGCCTTTTGCTGCTCCTCCAACCTCTGAAGCATATATAGGGTTGAATTCCACCTCGCTACCACTTCTTGCTTCAGATGATGGCAGGGCAGGTTCAGGCGTTTTTGGTGTTGCTCCAGTCTTCTGTACGTGGTGCCTGTACGCCGAAAGTGTCCCGCAATTCTTCTGGCCACCGACAGCATCTCTTGCACGCCCCTGTCGTTTTTTAAAAAATTCTGCACTACCAAATTCAAGGTATGTGCAAAACATGGGACGTGCTGGAATTTGCCCAGATTTAATGCGCACACAATATTGCTGGCGTTGTCCGATGCCACAAATCCACAGGAGAGTCCAATTGGGGTAAGCCATTCCGCGATGATCTTCCTCAGTTGCCGTAAGAGGTTTTCAGCTGTGTGCGTATTCTGGAAACCGGTGATACAAAGCGTAGCCTGCCTAGGAAAGAGTTGGCGTTTGCGAGATGCTGCTACTGGTGCCGCCGCTGCTGTTCTTGCGGCGGGAGTCCATACATCTACCCAGTGGGCTGTCACAGTCATATAGTCCTGACCCTGCCCTGCTCCACTTGTCCACATGTCCGTGGTTAAGTGGACATTGGGTACAGCTGCATTTTTTAGGACACTGGTGACTCTTTTTCTGAGGTCTGTGTACATTTTCGGTATCGCCTGCCTAGAGAAATGGAACCTAGATGGTATTTGGTACCGGGGACACAGTACCTCCAACAAGTCTCTAGTTGGCTCTGCAGTAATGATGGATACCGGAACCACGTTTCTCACCACCCAGGATGCCAAGGCCTCAGTTATCCGCTTTGCAGCAGGATGACTGCTGTGATATTTCATCTTCCTCGCAAAGGACTGTTGGACAGTCAATTGCTTGGTGGAAGTAGTAAAAGTGGGCTTACGAGTACGACTTCCCCTCTGGTATGACCATCGACTCCCAGCAGCAACAACAGCAGCGCCAGCAGCAGTAGGCGTTACACGCAAGGATGCATCGGAGGAATCCCAGGCAGGAGAGGACTCGTCAGAATTGCCAGTGACATGGCCTGCAGGACTATTGGCATTCCTGGGGAAGGAGGAAATTGACACTGAGGGAGTTGGTGGGGTGGTTTGCGTGAGCTTGGTTACAAGAGGAAGGGATTTACTGGTCAGTGGACTGCTTCCGCTGTCGCCCAAAGTTTTTGAACTTGTCACTGACTTATTATGAATGCGCTGCAGGTGACGTATAAGGGAGGATGTTCCGAGGTGGTTAACGTCCTTACCCCTACTTATTACAGCTTGACAAAGGCAACACACGGCTTGACAAATGTTGTCCGCATTTCTGGTGAAATACTTCCACACCGAAGAGCTGATTTTTTTGGTATTTTCACCAGGCATGTCAACGGCCCTATTCCTCCCACGGACAACAGGTGTCTCCCCGGGTGCCTGACTTAAACAAACCACCTCACCATCAGAATCCTCCTTGTCAATTTCCTCCCCAGCGCCAGCAACACCCATATCCTCCTCATCCTGGTGTACTTCAACACTGACATCTTCAATCTGACTATCAGGAACTGGACTGCGGGTGCTCCTTCCAGCACTTGCAGGGGGCGTGCAAATGGTGGAAGGCGCATGCTCTTCACGTCCAGTGTTGGGAAGGTCAGGCATCGCAACCGACACAATTGGACTCTCCTTGTGGATTTGGGATTTCGAAGAACGCACAGTTCTTTGCGGTGCTTTTGCCAGCTTGAGTCTTTTCAGTTTTCTAGCGAGAGGCTGAGTGATTCCATCCTCATGTGAAGCTGAACCACTAGCCATGAACATAGGCCAGGGCCTCAGCCGTTCCTTGCCACTCCGTGTGGTAAATGGCATATTGGCAAGTTTACGCTTCTCCTCCGACAATTTTATTTTAGATTTTGGAGTCCTATTTTTACTGATATTTGGTGTTTTGGATTTTACATGCTCTGTACTATGACATTGGGCATCGGCCTTGGCAGACGACGTTGCTGGCATTTCATCGTCTCGGCCATGACTAGTGGCAGCAGCTTCAGCACGAGGTGGAAGTGGATCTTGATCTTTCCCTAATTTTGGAACCTCAACATTTTTGTTCTCCATATTTTAATAGGCACAACTAAAAGGCACCTCAGGTAAACAATGGAGATGGATGGATACTAGTATACTTATGGATGGACGAGCGACTGCCGACACAGAGGTAGCTACAGCCGTGGACTACCGTACTGTGTCTGCTGCTAATATAGACTGGATGATAATGAGATGAAATCAATATATATATATATATATATATATATATAATATCACTAGTACTGCAGCCGGACAGGTATATATATTTATTATGTAATGACTGATGACGGACCTGCTGGACACTGTCAGCTCAGCAGCACCGCAGACTGCTACAGTAAGCTACTATAGTAGTATGTATAAAGAAGAAAGAAAAAAAAAACCACGGGTAGGTGGTATACAATTATGGATGGACTGCCGAGTGCCGACACAGAGGTAGCTACAGCCGTGGACTAACGTACTGTGTCTGCTGCTAATATAGACTGGATGATAATGATATGAAATCAATATATATATGTATATATAATATCACTAGTACTGCAGCCGGACAGGTAGATATATATTTATTAGGTAATGATGACTGATGACGGACCTGCTGGACACTGTCAGCTCAGCAGCACCGCAGACTGCTACAGTAAGCTACTATAGTAGTATGTATCAAGAAGAAAGAAAAAAAAACCACGGGTAGGTGGTATACAATTATGGATGGACTGCCGAGTGCCGACACAGAGGTAGCTACAGCCGTGGACTAACGTACTGTGTCTGCTGCTAATATAGACTGGATGATAATGATATGAAATCAATATATATATGTATATATAATATCACTAGTACTGCAGCCGGACAGGTAGATATATATTTATTAGGTAATGATGACTGATGATGGACCTGCTGGACACTGTCAGCTCAGCAGCACCGCAGACTGCTACTGTAAGCTACTATAGTAGTATGTATCAAGAAGAAAGAAAAGAAAAAAACCACGGGTAGGTGGTATACAATTATGGATGGACTGCCGAGTGCCGACACAGAGGTAGCTACAGCCGTGGACTACCGTACTGTGTCTGCTGCTAATATAGACTGGATGATAATGAGATGAAATCAATATAATATCACTAGTACTGCAGCCGGACAGGTATGTATATTTATTATGTAATGACTGATGACGGACCTGCTGGACACTGTCAGCTCAGCAGCACCGCAGACTGCTACAGTAAGCTACTATACTATAGTAGTATGTACAAAGAAGAAAGAAAAAAAAAAAACCACGGGGAGGTGGTATACAATTATGGATGGACTGCCGAGTGCCGACACAGAGGTAGCTACAGCCGTGGACTACCGTACTGTGTCTGCTGCTAATATAGACTGGATGATAATGAGATGAAATCAATATAATATCACTAGTACTGCAGCCGGACAGGTATGTATATTTATTATGTAATGACTGATGACGGACCTGCTGGACACTGTCAGCTCAGCAGCACCGCAGACTGCTACAGTAAGCTACTATACTATAGTAGTATGTACAAAGAAGAAAAAAAAAAACCACGGGGAGGTGGAATACAATTATGGATGGACTGCCGAGTGCCGACACAGAGGTAGCTACAGCCGTGGACTAACGTACTGTGTCTGCTGCTAATATAGACTGGATGATAATGAGATGAAATCAATATAATATCACTAGTACTGCAGCCGGACAGGTATGTATATTTATTATGTAATGACTGATGACGGACCTGCTGGACACTGTCAGCTCAGCAGCACCGCAGACTGCTACAGTAAGCTACTATACTATAGTAGTATGTACAAAGAAGAAAGAAAAAAAAAAAACACGGGGAGGTGGTATACAATTATGGATGGACTGCCGAGTGCCGACACAGAGGTAGCTACAGCCGTGGACTAACGTACTGTGTCTGCTGCTAATATAGACTGGATGATAATGATATGAAATCAATATATATGTATATATAATATCACTAGTACTGCAGCCGGATAGGTATATATATTTATTATGTAATGACTGATGACGGACCTGCTGGACACTGTCAGCTCAGCAGCACCGCAGACTGCTACAGTAAGCTACTATAGTAGTATGTATAAAGAAGAATGAAAAAAAAAAAACCACGGGTAGGTGGTATACAATATTATATATATATATATTATATACAATTATATATATATATATATATATTAAACTGGTGGTGATTGATTATTAAACTGGTGGTCAGGTCACTGGTCACACTATCAGCAACTTGCAAGTAGTACTCCTAAGCAGACAATAACAAAATATATTATACTGGTCTGGTGGTCAGTGTGGTCACAATGGCAGTGTGGCACTGACTCTGGCAGCAAAAGTGTGCACTGTACGTTATATGTACTCCTGAGTCCTGCTCTCAGACTCTAACTGCTCCCCACTGTCAGTGTCTCCCCCACAAGTCAGATAATTAATACAGTCACACTATCTAATCTATATCACTTCAGCAAGTAGTAGTAGTATAGTAGTACTCCTCCTAATAATGCTCCCCAAAATTACTACTACTGTGTCTCTCTCTACTGTCTCACTCTCTTCTCTAAACGGAGGGGAATCTCAATGCACGTGTGAAAATGGCGGCGACGCGCGGCTCCTTATATAGAATCCGAGTCTCGCGATAGAATCCGAGCCTCGCGAGAATCCAACAGCGGGATGATGACGTTCGGGCGCGCTCGGGTTAACCGAGCAAGGCGGGAAGATCCGAGTCGCTCGGACCCGTGAAGAAAAAACTGAAGTTCGGGCGGGTTCGGATTCAGAGGAACCGAACCCGCTCATCTCTACCTCTTTCACTAACTCACACGCCTCTTTCACTTACACACATACCTCTTTCACTTACAAATATATGCCTTTTTCACTTACACGCGACTTTTTCACTTACACACAATTACACACACATATGTCACTTTCACTTACACACAATTACACACACGCCACTTACATACACACACCACTTTCACCAATTACGCACACGTCACTTTCACTTACACACACAATTACACACACACATATGCCTCTTTCACTTACACGCACACTCAATTACACATACACACACATGCCTCCTTCACTTACACACACACACACACACACAACCACACACACGTCACTTTCACTTACACACACAATTACACACACACACATGCCTCTTTCACTTACACATGCCACTTTTACTTACACACACACACACACACACACACACACACACACACACGCCTCTTTCACTTAAACACACAACTTTCCTTTAAAAACCACAGACATACACACCTCACTTAAAAACATTCACACATAAACACAGTGCTGCCACCATTTATTAAAGATACCCCCGGTAATCAAACCCCCCTTCCCCCACACACACATACACACACACACCACACACACACACACCCACACACACACACACACACACACACACACAATGCAGTGCCTACCTGAGACACAACCCTGTTGCTATCCTCATGACAGAGGAAGAGAGAGCTTCAGCCGGCCAGCGCTGTGAGCAGCTGTGCGCTGGAGCTCCCCCTAGCTGCAGCCAGCTGTCAGCTGAGCTCTCTTTGTGCAAACGAGGAGGCAGCTGCTGCACGACAGTGACACAGCTCCTCCGTCCACTCCAGTCAGATGCGGCGATGGATTGTCGGGTGGAAGGCAATGGAGATGTGCCCCCTGCAAGTCAGGAGCCGACTCCATTGCCTCCCACAGTTCCACCACTGCTTGGATATCCCTGCCACTAGAACTATTATCTATTACAGCCAGTGGAGGAACTAGGGAGCGGTGGGCCCAGGTGCGACAAAATGCTTTGCCCCCCCCCCCTCATCCCATCTAAGTCCACCCCCTCACCCCTGGAGAGGATCTGGTGAGGGGGTCCTGCTCAGGGCCAGAGAGATAGATACCTAGCAACAGTGCCGTAATTAGACATTTTAGCACTGTGTGCAAGAAATGGCATCGGAGCCCCACCCCTGCATGCAAAAATACATAGGGGTGTGGCTTCGTGGGGAAGGGGTGTGGCCACAGAATAATAACAATTCATAGAACGGTGCACAGGAGTCTCCATTATTCAAATTACGCCGCACAGTAGCGCCACTACACAAGGTAGAGACCCTTTTACACCTTACGGCGGACAGATTCCCCTTTTTACAAATTACGGCAGACAGCGTCCCCTTTTTACACATTACGGCAGACAGCGTCCCCTTTTTACACATTAAGGCAGACAGCGTCCCCCTTTTTACACATAACGGCAGTCAGCGTGCTCTTGTTACACATAGCGGCAGACAGCGTGCACTTTTTACACATAACGGTAGACAGCGTCCCCTTTTTACACATAACAGCAGACAGCATGCCCTTTTTACGCATAGCAGCAGACAGCGTCCCCTTTTTACATATAGCGGCAGACAGCGTGCCCTTGTTACACATTATGGCAGACAGAGTGCTCTTTTTACACATTACGGCAGACAGCGTGCCCTTGTTACACATAACGGTAGACAGCGTCCCCTTTTCTCTGACGTCCTAGTGGATGCTGGGTACTCCGTAAGGACCATGGGGAATAGACGGGCTCCGCAGGAGACTGGGCACTCTAAAAGAAAGATTAGGTACTATCTGGTGTGCACTGGCTCCTCCCTCTATGCCCCTCCTCCAGACCTCAGTTAGAATCTGTGCCCGGCCAGAGCTGGATGCACTTAGTGAGCTCTCCTGAGCTCACTAGAAAAGAAAGTATTTGTTAGGTTTTTTATTTTCAGTGAGATCTGCTGGCAACAGACTCACTGCTACGTGGGACAGAGGGGAGAGAAGCAAACCTACCTGCTTGCAGCTAGCTTGTGCTTCAAAGGGTACTGGACACCATTAGCTCCAGAGGGATCGAACACAGGGCCCGACCTCGATCGTCCGTTACCGGAGCCGCGCCGCCGTTCCCCTTGCAGAGCCAGAAGATGGAAGAACCAGGAGAAAATCGGCGGCTGAAGACTCCGGTCTTCAATAAGGTAGCGCACAGCACTGCAGCTGTGCGCCATTGCTCCCACAGCACACCACACGCTCCGGTCACTGGTGGGTGCAGGGCGCTGGGGGGGGGGGGCGCCCTGGGCTGCAATATGTACACCTTTTTGGCAAAATGCACATAATACAGTTATAAACTGTATATGTGCCTAATCCCCCGCCATAAATATTATTAAAAAAGCGGGAGAAGCCCGCCGCTGAAGGGGCGGGGCTATCTTCCTCAGCACAGCCAGCACCATTTTCTCTTCACAGCTCCGCTGGAAGGACGCTCCTCAGGCTCTCCCCTGCAGTATACACTACGAGAAGGGTAAAAAAGAGAGGGGGGGCACATAAATTTAGGCGCAAAAGGTGATATAAGCAGCTATTGGGGGCAAATTCACTTTTGTTAGTGTAAATCCCTCTGTTATATAGCGCTCTGGTGTGTGCTGGCATACTCTCTCTCTCTGTCTCCCCAAAGGACTTTGTGGGGTCCTGTCCTCAGTCAGAGCATTCCCTGTGTGTGTGTGCGGTGTGTCGGTACGGCTGTGTCAACATGTTTGATGAGGACGCTTACGTGGAGGCGGAGCAGGAGCCGATAAGTGTGATGTCGCCCCCTGCGGGGGCCGACACCAGAGTGGATGGATATGTGGAAGGTATTAACCGACAGTGTCAACTCCTTGCATAAAAGGTTCGATGACGTAACAGCTTTGGGACAGCCGGCATCTCAGCCCGCGCCTGCCCAAGCGTCTCAGAGGCCATCAGGGGCTCAAAAATGCCGCTACCTCAGATGGCAGACACAGATGTCGACACGGAGTTTGACTCCAGTGTAGATGAGGATGTGACAAATGTACAATCCACAAGGGCCATCCGATGCATGATTACGGCAATGAAAAATGTGTTGCACATTTCTGACATTAACCCGGAAACCACTAAAAAGGGTATTATGTTTGGGGAGAAAAAGCAGCCAGTGACTTTTCCCCCATCTGATGAGTTAAATGAATTGTGTGAAGAAGCGTGGTGTTCCCCAGATAAGAAATTAGTGATTTCTAAGAGGTTACTAATGGCGTACCCTTTCCCGCCAACGGACAGGTTGCATTGGGAAACATCCCCTAGGGTGGACAAGGCGCTCACACGCTTATCAAAAAAGGTGGCACTGCCGTCTCAGGATATGGCCGCCTTAAAGGAGCCTGCAGATAGAAAGCAGGAGGCTATCCTGAAGTCTGTGTAGACACACTCAGGTATTATACTAAAACCTGCTATTGCTTCAGCATGGATGTGTAGTGCTGCAGCATGGTCTGATTCCCTGTCAGATAACATTGATTCCCTTGACAGGGATACTATTTTGCTAACCATAGAGCATATTAAAGACGTAGTCTTATATATGAGGGATGCACAGAGGGACATTTGCCGGCTGGCATCTAGAATTAATGCAATGTCCATTTCTGCCAGGAGAGTATTATGGACTCGGCAGTGGACAGGTGATGCTGATTCTAAAAGGCACATGGAAGTTTTGCCTTATAAGGGTGAGGAATTGTTTGGGGACGGTCTCTCGGACCTCGTATCCACAGCAACAGCTGGGAAGTCGACTTTTTTACCTCAGGTTCCCTCACAGCCTAAGAAAGCACCGTATTATCAAGTTCAGTCCTTTCGGCCTCAGAAAGGCAAGCGGGTCAGAGGCGCGTCCTTTCTGCCCAGAGGCAGGGGTAGAGGGAAAAAGCTGCACCAGACAGCCAGTTCCCAGGAACAAAAATCCTCCCCTGCTTCCACTAAGTCCACCGCATGACGCTGGGGCTCCACGGGTGGAGCCAGGTGCGGTGGGGGCCCGTCTCCGGAACTTCAGCGACCAGTGGGTTCGCTCACAGGTGGATCTCTGGGTTCGACAAGTGGTATCTCAGGGATACAAGCTGGAGTTCGAGGCGTCTCCCCCTCGCTGTTACCTCAAATCAGCCTTGCCAGCTACTCCCAAGGAAAGGGAGGTAGTACTGGCGGCAATTCACAAGCTGTACCTTCAGCAGGTGATAATCAAAGTTCCCCTCCTTCAACAGGGACGGGGTTACTATTCCACAATGTTTGTGGTACCGAAACCGGACGGTTCGGTGAGACCCATTCTAAATTTGAAATCCTTGAACACTTATATAAGGAAGTTCAAGTTCAAAATGGAATCGCTCAGGGCAGTTATTGCAAGCATGGAAGAGGGGGATTTTATGGTGTCACTGGACATCAAGGATGCTTACCTACATGTCCCCATTTACCCACCTCACCAGGAGTACCTCAGGTTTGTGGTACAGGACTGCCATTACCAATTCCAGACATTGCCATTTGGTCTGTCCACGGCACCGAGGGTATTTACCAAGGTAATGGCCGAAATTATGATACTCCTTCGAAAGAAGGGAGTTATAATTATCCCGTACTTGGACGATCTCCTGATAAAGGCAAGGTCCAAGGATCAGTTGTTGGTCGGAGTAGCACTATCTCGGGAAGTGCTACAACAGCACGGCTGGATTCTGAATATCCCAAAGTCGCAACTGGTTCCTACGACGCGTCCTCTGTTCTTGGGCATGATTCTGGACACAGAACAGAAGAAGGTATTTCTCCCGGAGGAGAAGGCCAAGGAGTTGTCATCTCTGGTCAGAGACCTCCTGAAACCAAAACAGGTGTCGGTGCATCACTGCACGCGAGTCCTGGGAAAGATGGTAGCTTCTTACGAAGCAATTCCCTTCGGCAGGTTCCATGCAAGGATCTTTCTGTGGGATCTGTTAGACAAGTGGTCCGGATCGCATCTTCAGATGCATCGCTGATCACCCTGTCCCCGAGGGCCAGGGTGTCTCTGCTGTGGTGGCTGCAGAGTGCTCATCTTCTCGAGGGAAGCAGATTCGGCATTCAGGACTGGGTCCTGGTGACCACGGATGCAAGGCTCCGAGGTTGGGGGGCAGTCACTCAGGGAAGAAGCTTCCAAGGACAATGGTTGAGTCAGGAGACTTCCCTACACATAAATATTCTGGAACTAAGGGCCATTTCCAATGCCCTAAGTCAAGCAGAACCCCTGCTTCAAAACCAGCCGGTGCTGATTCAGTCAGACAACATCACGGCTGTCGCCCATGTAAACCGACAGGGCGGCACAAGAAGCAGGATGGCGATGGCAGAAGCCACAAGGATTCTCCGATGGGCGGAGAATCACGTGCTAGCACTGTCAGCAGTGTTCATTCCGGGAGTGGACAACTGGGAAGCAGATTTCCTCATGATAGAGTCTAATATTTATCCTATATAACACACTATAAAGAGGTTAAGAGACAGTACGCAATTGGCGCACGAGGTACCGTAAGGGTACGCCCTTAGCGTAGCGGACGCTGTATCGGGAGCGAGCCGCTCGAGCGACACAAACGCTCGCGAGAATACGCTGTTAGTATCGGGCACACTATAGGTGAGCGACTACCGTAATGCTACGCTATCAGCGTAGCGGACGCTCGAGACCACGAGGAGATCACGAGCGGCGCAGACGCTCACAAGATAACAATCAGTAGACCTTGAATGAAACACACAGAAATGATATTCTTATACTGTAGACCTTGTACTGAAACACTGTAGCGATATAACGCTGTTTAACCTTGTTTACACTAAAGCTGTTTGAGCGATAGAGACGCTCCTATTACCCTCTGCAATATAATGAATACACAATACCGTGCTAAGGATCCAACACCTTTACTAACAAGCTTTAAGTTATATCGAAAAGGGGAAAAACAGTTTACAAGTCATACACTACATACTAACATATAAATCTAACAGAATATCTAGACAGAAATATACAATAACGTTACAATCTTAAACTAAACAGAAAGAGAGAGAATGTGGCCAATACAAACAAAGAGCGAGATGATTACAGAGAATTACTTACACACACACACTGGGAACGATCGCAGCGCAGCCTGGTACCAGACCCCAAGTTTGTCAATATGATAACCCTTTGTGGAGAGAGTGGGGGAGCTGTTCAGGCTGGCTGACCTTATATACACTACACACAATACAGTACAATGGTCCCTACATTCTTATTGTTCATTGGACACAGGAATTCGTCTTCGCATTATAAAAAAAGGTCATAGGTTGGTTCATACAGGTGGGCTGTGACTATTTCCAACTGCTCAGGTGGGTGGGAAACTAGGTTTCCCGCCGCATGGATAATAAAGTGCAAATACAGTAAAAGTCCATAAACTTCTTATGTCCATAACTATTCGCACGAGCGATTAATCCGCTTCAAACCAACACCGGAATATTGCTAATTAAATACTCTTCCGATGGATACTAAACACCACTGTATAACCCCTGTCCAACCCTTCGTATCAAACAAAGAGGGATCTCTTTGTCTATGAACATGCTACATTAACTAAACTTTCAGATTCTATCAAAGGGACCATAATCTACAAAATACATTATATGGTTAAAATATGTAACGATTGAGTCGCCCGCTAGACGCACATAAACTTTACCGTAAATGCGCATACAGTGCGCCTGCGGGTGCACGCAACAGCGAGTATGCGCACGCACGGGAGAGCTTCATGCACTCGCAGCAGGCACTCGCATGAGGTGCATATATGGCAGTGTGTAGCGTGATATTTTTCTGACTTTGACAGTCCACCCTTTGGCAGTCACCAATAACTGCCACTTTCTAAAACATTTCAAAAAGAGAAAAATATATGTCATGTGTAAATACATTTCTATGATTGGGTAGGGGAGGAGAGGAGAATGTAGGAAAAGGGTATGACCTAGTGAGATAGCAGAAGCATGTGTGTATGAATCCATGTTTGGGGGGTCATGTATCATCGTGCCGTACGTGTTTTAAATCAAGCTTCGAGGTATTGCGAAGTATACATTTGATTTCCTTCTTATCCCGTGGTACGGGTCTGTGGATGGGCTGTCAAACTTTACCGAGCTCTCTTCAGCTTTTGGTTGCAACAAAATGGGGGAGCACATTTTAGTTGATGATACATGAATGGGGGATATGTGAATGCTGATATCTGTGCCTGTATTCCCTATCGACTATGTGTGTCATTACCTGAAGGTTGTAGAGATGAAGATAAGAAACAATTATGGTAAATGCAGTGATAAACTATGTGAGTTTAATATACATTTGCCGATTGAGGTCTTGTCTTGTGTCTTGTCTTGTCTTGTCTTGATGTACATGTTGACTGTAGTCTCTTTGTGCTTTTGCCAATAAACGCAAGCAAAGCTTTATCAATGTCCATAGACTTACAAAAAGTGTTGGGCTAGCGTAAAATTAAAGGTACTAGGGATATGGGGGTCTATGGCATAGTCCATCAGTTGTCTGTGTAAAAGGTTGTCAAATTCTTCTTCCAGGCGGACGTCTTTTTACCTTGGAGGAAAACAAAGGAGAAACGGGTGAAAGAAACGGACCGTGGAATCACATTTTCATCACAACATTGGCCCTCATTCCGAGTTGTTCGCTCGTTCTTTTTCATCGCATCGCAGTGAAAGTCCGCTTAGTACGCATGCGCAAAGTTCGCACTGCGACTGCGCCAAGTAACTTTACTATGAAGAAAGTATTTTTACTCACGGCTTTTTCTTCGCTCCGGCGATCGTAATGTGATTGACAGGAAATGGGTGTTACTGGGCGGAAACACGGCGTTTCAGGGGCGTGTGGCTGAAAACGCTACCGTTTCCGGAAAAAACGCAGGAGTGGCCGGGGAAACGGTGGGAGTGCCTTGGCGAACGCTGGGTGTGTTTGTGACGTCAACCAGGAACGACAAGCACTGAACTGATCGCACAGGCAGAGTAAGTCTGGAGCTACTCTGAAACTGCTAAGTAGTTAGTAATCGCAATATTGCGAATACATCGGTCGCAATTTTAAGAAGCTAAGATTCACTCCCAGTAGGCGGCGGCTTAGCGTGAGCAACTCTGCTAAATTCGCCTTGCGACCGACCAACTCGGAATGAGGGCCATTGTCTCTATTGTTGGGTCATAAACCAAATCAGTCGTTGTTATTACAGTATCTTCACTCCTTAAACTCATCACTCGGGTGCTACGTTTACACTTTGTTAAAACCCAAACGCATCTAAATATCAGACCGACCAATATGATGACACCCAGAATACACAAAAGGAATTTCCCTACATCCATGATAATATCTTGGGTCCATTCTCCTAAACCAGAGAACCAATTTCGCGGGTTCAACCATGACACCCAACTGGTCAGCTCATTACCCACAGCGGCAAGGGTGAGACTGTGTTTCCTTCGGAACTCCCATTTTAATTGCAAAATGTCATCCATCTTTTTGTCTATGACCTCGACCGGGTCCTCGGTGCTGTTGGTAATATATGTGCAGCACTTTATTCCATACTGAGTCGCTAGGGTAACACAATACCCACCCGTCACAGCTGTGAGATAATTGAGAATCATCCTATGCTGAACCAGTTCTGTTTTATAAGCTTGGAGCTCCCTTCCAGTATACCTGAATGTGTCATCATACATTTCAGTGATGTTGTCTAATAAATTTGCAAGCGCAGATATGTATTTATAATTTATCACTCCTCTGGCGGTACGAGTGATATCTAACGCGATTAGGAATTGAATCCCGGTGGATTCATTGATCAGGTCAGAGGCCGGATGCTCTGTTCTTTCTATCAGGTGCCGTTTAACGATGTGTTCGTAATGAGTGTGAGTATAAGGAGCTTGGGCACTGCGGTGAATATCCTTCATTTTAGTGTGGGATACGGTCATTACCTCAGGCAGTACTTTTCCAATATAACATAACCCTTCTGAGTTTGGGGCAAGCCACTTATACGCCTTCCTCCCGCATATGAAATATGCATCATCGGGGAGAACATATGGGACGGAGTAGGACATTACCATATTACACATTTTCCATATGAAATCTCCTAACCCTAATTCTCCCATCTGTTTAGTACACGTATCAGTTTGTATGATATGTGCACAGTATCCTGGTGATACCTCTCCAACTCTCATGGTCCTACTTCCTATGGTATACCTATATCGGAAATAGTTTCCACTACCGGCTATGTGGCGTATAAGTTCTGTATCTGTTGGCATTCTATCGGCTCTGTATGAAAAGGTCATGGTTTGGTTATTCCATGACACTTCCCAATTTCCCGGCTTTCGGGGATTGGAAATGTTAAAACATACTAGGGATCTATCCACATGATATTGGTGGAGCTTCAAACTAGGAGGACTGGAGATATTAAACCTCCTGTCCACCGGTCTCCCACCACTTAGCTCAAGTACCTCCCCTATAGTTAACGGGAAGGGCACTAATTCTGATTTGCTATGGCCTTGAGGTACTTGAGAGCATACCCAACAATCTGTCTGATTTAACACTTTACCCACTAAGGTGTGATAGTCACTCAATGGATGCCGGTCCATGTGGATATTAAAACTGGATTGGCATTTCTTGATACACCCATCCTCAACTATCACAGTGTCTACAGATACAGTTCTTTTCAGTTAACATTCCTTCACAATGTTTACAAATAACATGGCTGCTAGATCGTTTCCGGTACTCGCCTTTGCTCGGTGATTGTGTTGCTATTGGAAATTTACACCTCCGTCTTAGTCATCAGAAACCCATTCTGGATCCTTTCTCGACCTCACTGGTACTCTCACCGAAACAGACTGCTCTGGTCAACATCATGGTCAACAGGAAAATCCATATCACAGTCTCTTGGGGCAAGTCCATCTTACAGGAGGAGAAAAGGAGAAATTCGTAATGGGGGTACAAAAAAACAGTTTGAGGGGGAGAGAAACTTGTTACGATAATTAGTTCTCTAGTCTTGTTGTTCTTCTTGTTCTGCTGTCATCTCAAAGGTGCTGTCTCTCAGTCTTCCAACCGAACACTCCGGTGATACAATATTCCTTCCAAATCAGCGATCTCTCTGTAAGGAGCAAAAATCTTGCATTACCATTTGTCTAACTGATGTGTGACATACCATCTTTAAAACATGAAAACATGAGAAAGAAGAGAGAGAGAGAGAGAGAAAAAAACAACAAGAGAGAGAGAACCGTTCATATATGTATATATCACATAAATCAACAATAAACAACAACAGAAAAAAAAACATTTTTCAAACATCTTTTTTCCTTCATGAGAGAAAAAAACATTGTCAGATCTACCGTTCACCATCAGGCTGTCATATCTACATGTCTAATGGTATCCTTGCGCAGTCCCTCCCACCAGCACCTCCATACTCCACCCTTTGTATCTGGCCAGGATACATTGATGCGGGTAGGTCATGCTGGGGTTTGGTAGACTTCTACAAAGACCAAGTAGCTATGCAATGTTTGAGTCCTGCTGATGACCGTCAGAGATGGGGAAAAAGAAAACATTTCACAGATACATTACAAATTTTACCCAGTCATTCCTGTGTCTTCAGGGAATGACCTCCCAATTTATTAACCGTTACCTCAGGCTTACCATCAGTCCTAATGATCAATTTTTCTAATCATAAATTATATGTGTGGACCAAAATTTGACATGCGTGATACCTGGTTATACTTCCAAGTGTCGTAACTCTGCTCATGTTCTTGTCTAGGGGGTCTGACTTTATGTGGGCTGTTACAGTTACTGGCATAATGCCCTTCTCTTTTACAAAGATAACAAGCCCTGGGCTTCCTCCAAGTGCCAGTGACCTGAGGTCTTGGTTGATTTGATGCCTCCTCAAACGCTTGGATGCTCATCACCATCAACCGCTTTCCCTGTACTTCCCTGACTTCTTGGATACCATGGTTATGTTGTTGTCTAGGGGGTTTATATACCTTCTGTAAATTTCTTGATCTACAATCTCTTGCATAATGGCCTTCCTTCTGGCAATTATAACACCTTATCCCCTTGGACTTACCCACAGGGATCTGAGGCTCCTTACGTCTCTGTGTTTCCCTGTGCTTGCTGATGTTTTGCTCATGCCCAACAGCGGTCTTTCTTAGTGCAGCCACCGAGATATTTCTCCAGTTTGGGTTGGTGGTCTGTACCCTTGTTCTCAACACCTCCTTTAAACCATTCATTAATACTTTAACCGCTACTTCTCTATGCTTCACATTTGTTTTAATGTTTGCTATACCGTTATACCTAGTCATGTCCTGCAATGCCCGATGGAAATAATTAAAAGTACTTTCCCCTTCGTTTTGTCTTATGGAGAAAATCTCATTCCACTTGACAACGGCAGGGAAATATACTCCTAACTGTCGGTTGATCTGCTTAATACATTCCTGATTGTGTTCCTCCGTACGAGGTACCTCTGTGTCTACTTTGCAATCAGCAATAAATTTCGCAGGGTCAACGCTGGAGGGCAAACATGCCCTCAGCACTGTCCGCCAATCTTTGTTGGTGGGTTCTGTTGAGTTTCCTAGTTCTTTAATAAATCTCTGACATGCATCTAGATCTTTCCTAGGATCAGGGAATTCAGACATGATTGACCTTAATTCTGTCCGGGACCAGGGACGGCGCATTGCACTGTCCTTGACGGGAATGATTCCCTGATCGTCAGTCTTCCCATTGGGGACTGTGATCACCCTGACAGGACTAAATTCAATTACATCATCTTGTGTTGGTTCTTCAATATGAGGTACATTTGTTTGTGCATGATATATAACACCGTACGTACCTGTGGACACGACCTCACCTGACCCTCCGTTAGGGGGTTTGATTACTGTCTTTACCGATTTGGTCGCGTCCACCTGGATGTCTTGTAGGATGGCTTCTGGAAGAGGTGCCGACATCGTTCTGGGCTCACTTTCTTGCTGGTAATCCTGAAGGAAGTTTAACATGGGGTGCGACTTGCACAGGTTAACATTTGTAATTTTTACACTTTCATTATTATAAACATTATTACATTTGTTACTTTCATTCTTAATACAGTTACTAAGTGCATTTTTATCATTCACCAGTGTGTCATTCTCTGTAACCACCCTCTCTTTCATTGCCACATTTCTCTCACCAAGGTGAGAGTCAGCTGTATGAGCTAACTCTCCTTGTATTTCACTTTCCCGTTGCCATAACTGTAAACAATCATTTTGTCTAATCCTCTGCTTGGCAGATTTTATTAGACCTATCCTTTTTCGTGGGTTCTGCAATACCTCAGGGTTCAGACTGCCTACCCGGGGAGACTGTTCCCCATCATCCTCTGTCATACGTTCCCATTCGTTGCATAATACCTGATACCTTGCAGACCCTTTGGGCCAGCAACTACCAACGTGAACCCTTGTTGGACGTCCTTTCTTTGAGCAACTGGCCCCCATCGTTTGTAGATATTGCTGTCTTAGCTAATTCTGACAAACAGACCAAATTGCCCGCGGTAAGGCGACGGTGAAAGTTCAACTAGTGCCTTCACTCACTCTGCGCCCCAATTGGCCTATCCAATCCGTGGGATCTTTTGTAACCTCTATTTACTGGGGCGCGTGGGAGTATGCGATCCCTCCCCAGTAAGTATTGGTTGTTGGAGATTTGCTTAGTGAACAGCGAAACTCCCTTAAAATAACAAAAACCTACACAAATCACGTTAGAATGTACAAATAGCGTTTATGATCCCACAATAAATTGTTGATGGGTACCAAGGTAACAAACTAATGCACACAATTACGTGCGGTCCAGTCGCACAGCGCATAAATAACTAAATATTTATACGCTTTACGACCAATGGAATCGGTTGTTTAGGCTGCGAAACCTTCAGCCGGAGCTTTACCTTGACTATATGGGTGCTACGCCAAACCCCTCGGGCTGCGCTTAAATACCTCGCAGTCTTTTTGTCTGCGGAAACTACTTGCTCCTTTTACCTTCTACAATGTTAACGTGGGCAAGCCAGTCCACGCCATCAAGTGTCCACTCACCTGATGTGGTCTCCGACGGGATCCCGATTTGTGGGTTCACAAAAATAATACCTTAAGTTCCACACTCACTCCTATAAACTCATACACACCCCTGAGCTTTCTGTACAGAAATTCCTTTCATACAGGTAGGAGTCCAATCCCTGGGTTTGCAGTAGAAAAAGGTTTTCTTTTAACTAATACTTTTTTGGAAAAACTGAACAACCGTGTGCTATTATCAGGTGGCTATACTATACCGGCCACCCTAAGCAAGGTTATTGTGTGATTCAAGTCTCAATGGGCGTATCCGTACGCTCCGTTGCGTAAAACGCCACGTGCGTATGCCTTTGCGTCACGTACATGCTTTCGCACGTTGTCCGAGACAAAAGTGCAGATATGCCCACAGCGACACAATCAACACGCTTCTATCAATGTAAACAATATTCAACAGAAATCGCTTACCGTACACCACACAGTATTTGCTATGCTGTGTGTGTGTTCTTTACAATTATACCCTTAACAATTGTCCTGTTTTAATCTCAACTAAATAGCACCAGATTTCTTCAGCACGTGTCTAATAATCAATTCTAATGGCAACAAGAAAGTGAGCTGCAACTATGTAGATGTGTGCGTGCATGCGTGTGTGCGTATGCAGAAACAGATACAAACAGTTTTAAAAGATAATAGCGTATTGTTCTTACCTCCGGTTCCGGATTCCACCCCAGCACTCCTTCAGCGTAGCGTAACAGACGCTCATCTAGTCAGCACCACTGTATACGAAAGGATACTGCGTTCCCGCCCTTTGCTGATAGATAAAGTCTGTTTTCGCTAGTGTGGATGGATGTGTGGAGGACGGACGAGCCCTCAATTGATAGAGTCTAATATTTATCCTATATAACACACTATAAAGAGGTTAAGAGACACAGTACGCAATTGGCGCACGAGGTACCGTAAGGGTACGCCCTTAGCGTAGCGGACGCTGTATCGGGAGCGAGCCGCTCGAGCGACAGAAACGCTCGCGAGAATACGCTGTTGGTATCGGGCACACTATAGGTGAGCGACTACCGTAATGCTACGCTATCAGCGTAGCGGACGCTCGAGACCACGAGGAGATCACGAGCGGCGCAGACGCTCACAAGATAACAATCAGTAGACCTTGAATGAAACACACAGAAATGATATTCTTATACTGTAGACCTTGTACTGAAACACTGTAGCGATATAACGCTGTTTAACCTTGTTTACACTAAAGCTGTTTGAGCGATAGAGACGCTCCTATTACCCTCTGCAATATAATGAATACACAATACCGTGCTAAGGATCCAACACCTTTACTAACAAGCTTTAAGTTATATCGAAAAGGGGAAAAACAGTTTACAAGTCATACACTACATACTAACATATAAATCTAACAGAATATCTAGACAGAAATATACAATAACGTTACAATCTTAAACTAAACAGAAAGAGAGAGAATGTGGCCAATACAAACAAAGAGCGAGATGATTACAGAGAATTACTTACACACACACACTGGGAACGATCGCAGCCTGGTACCAGACCCCAAGTTTGTCAATATGATAACCCTTTGTGGAGAGAGTGGGGGAGCTGTTCAGGCTGGCTGACCTTATATACACTACACACAATACAGTACAATGGTCCCTACATTCTTATTGTTCATTGGACAAAGGAATTCGTCTTCGCATTATAACAAAAGGTCATAGGTTGGTTCATACAGGTGGGCTGTGACTATTTCCAACTGCTCAGGTGGGTGGGAAACTAGGTTTCCCGCCGCATGGATAATAAAGTGCAAATACAGTAAAAGTCCATAAACTTCTTATGTCCATAACTATTCGCACGAGCGATTAATCCGCTTCAAACCAACACCGGAATATTGCTAATTAAATACTCTTCCGATGGATACTAAACACCACTGTATAACCCCTATCCAACCCTTCGTATCAAACAAAGAGGGATCTCTTTGTCTATGAACATGCTACATTAACTAAACTTTCAGATTCTATCAAAGGGACCATAATCTACAAAATACATTATATGGTTAAAATATGTAACGATTGAGTCGCCCGCTAGACGCACATAAACTTTACCGTAAATGCGCATACCGTGCGCCTGCGGGTGCACGCAACAGCGAGTATGCGCACGCACGGGAGAGCTTCATGCACTCGCAGCAGGCACTCGCATGAGGTGCATATATGGCAGCGTGTAGCGTGATATTTTTCTGACTTTGACACTCAGCAGGCACAACCTCCACCCGGGAGAGTGGGGACTTCATCCAGAAGTCTTCCAGCTGATTGTAAATCGTTGGGAAAGGCCACAGGTGGACATGATGGCGTCCCGCCTCAACAAAAAGCTAAAAAGATATTGCGCCAGGTCAAGGGACCCTCAGGCGATAGCTGTGGACGCTCTAGTGACATCGTGGGTGTACCAGTCGGTTTATGTGTTCCCTCCTCTTCCTCTCATACCAAAGGTGCTAAGGATAATAAGAAAGAGAGGAGTAAGAACTATACTCATCGTTCCGGATTGGCCAAGAAGAACTTGGTACCCGGAACTACAAGAAATGATCTCAGAAGACCCTTGGCATCTGCCGCTCCAACAGGACCTGCTACAGCAGGGGCCCTGTCTGTTCCAAGACTTACCGCGGCTGCGTTTGACGGCATGGCGGTTGAACGCCGGATCCTAATGGAAAAGGGCATTCCAGTTGAAGTCATTCCTACGCTGATAAAATCTAGGAAGGATGGGACAGCAAAACATTATCACCGCATATGGCGAAAATATGTTGCTTGGTGTGAGGCCATGAAGGCCCCAACAGAGGAATTTCAGCTGGGTCGATTTCTGCACTTCCTACAGTCAGGAGTGACTATGGGCCTAAAATTGGGATCCATTAAAGTCCAGATTTCGGCCCTGTCTATTTTCTTTCAAAAAGTACTGGCTTCTCTGCCTGAAGTTCAGACGTTTGTTAAGGGAGTGCTGCATATTCAGCCCCCTTTTGTGCCTCCAGTGGCACCTTGGGATCTCAACGTAGTGTTGGATTTCCTAAAATCACATTGGTTTGAGCCACTTCAGACCGTGGAGTTGAAGTATCTCACGTGGAAGGTAGTCATGCTGTTGGCCTTGGCCTCAGCTAGGCGTGTGTCAGAATTGGCGGCTTTGTCCTGTAAAAGCCCATATCTGATTTTCCATATGGACAGGGCAGAATTGAGGACTCATCCCCAATTTCTCCCAAAGGTGGTATCAGCGTTTCATTTGAACCAACCTATTGTGGTGCCTGCGGCTACTCGGGACCTGGAGGATTCCAAGTTGCTGGACGTAGTCCGGGCCCTGAAAATCTATGTTTCCAGGACGGCTAGAGTCAGAAAAACTGACTCTCTGTTTATCCTGCATGCACCCAACAAGCTGGGTGCTCCTGCTTCAAAGCAGACTATTGCTCGCTGGATCTGTAGCACGATTCAACTTGCACATTCTGCGGCTGGACTGCCGCATCCTAAATCAGTAAAAGCCCATTCCACGAGGAAGGTGGGCTCTTCTTGGGCGGCTGCCCAAGGGGTCTCGGCTTTACAACTTTGCCGAGCTGCTACTTGGTCGGGTTCAAACACTTTTGCAAAATTCTACAAGTTTGATACCCTGGCTGAGGAGGACCTTGAGTTTGCTCATTCGGTGCTACAGAGTCATCCGCACTCTCCCGCCCGTTTGGGAGCTTTGGTATAATCCCCATGGTCCTTGCGGAGTACCCAGCATCCACTAGGACGTCAGAGAAAATAAGAATTTACTCACCGGTAATTCTATTTCTCGTAGTCCGTAGTGGATGCTGGGCGCCCGTCCCAAGTGCGGACTCTCTGCAATACATGTATATAGTTATTGCTTAACTAAAAGGTTATTGTTATTAGTGATATGCACCGGAAATTTTTCGCGTTTTGTGTTTTGGTTTTGGGTTCGGTTCCGCGGCCGTGTTTTGGATTCGGACGCGTTTTGGCAAAACCTCACCGAAAATTTTTTGTCGGATTCGGGTGTGTTTTGGATTTGGGTGTTTTTTTCAAAAAACCCTAAAAAACAGCTTAAATCATAGAATTTGGGGGTCATTTTGATCCCATAGTATTATTAACCTCAATAACCATAATTTCCACTCATTTCCAGTCTATTCTGAACACCTCACAATATTATTTTTAGTCCTAAAATTTGCACCGAGGTCGCTGGATGGCTAAGCTAAGCGACACAAGTGGCCGACACAAAAACCTGGCCCATCTAGGAGTGGCACTGCAGTATCAGGCAGGATGGCCCTTCAAAAAAATAGTCCCCAAACAGCACATGATGCAAAGAAAAAAAGAGGCGCACCAAGGTGGCTGTGTGACTAAGCTAAACGACACAAGTGGCCGACACAAACACCTGGCCCATCTAGGAGTGTCACTGTAGTGTCAGGCAGGATGGCCCTTCAAAAAAATAGTCCCCAAACAGCACATGATGCAAAGAAAAAAAGAGGCGCACCAAGGTCGCTGTGTGACTAAGCTAAGCGACACAAGTGGCTGACACAAACACCTGGCCCATCTAGGAGTGGCACTGCAGTGTCAGGCAGGATGGCCCTTCCAAAAAATTGTCCCCAAACAGCACATGATGCAAAGAAAAAAAGAGGCGCACCAAGGTGGCTGTGTGACTAAGCTAAGCGACACAAGTGGCCGACACAAACACCTGGCCCATCTAGGAGTGGCACTGCAGTGTCAATCAAGACAGGATGGCCCTTCAAAAAAAATTGTCCCCAAACAGCACATGATGCAAAGAAAAATGAAAGAAAAAAGAGGTGCAAGATGGAATTGTCCTTGGGCCCTCCCACCCACTCTTATGTTGTATAAACAGGACATGCACACTTTAACGAACCCATCATTTCAGTGACAGGGTCTGCCACACGACTGTGACTGAAATGACTGGTTGGTTTGGGCCCCCACCAAAAAAGAAGCAATCAATCTCTCCTTGCACAAACTGGCTCTACAGAGGCAAGATGTCCACCTCATCATCATCCTCCGATTCCTCACCCCTTTCACTGTGTACATCCCCCTCCTCACAGATTATTAATTCGTCCCCACTGGAATCCACCATCTCAGGTCCCCGTGTACTTTCTGGAGGCAATTGCTGCTGGTGAATGTCTCCATGGAGGAATTGATTATAATTAATTTTGATGAACATCATCTTCTCCACATTTTCTGGTAGTAACCTCGTACGCCGATTGCTGACAAGGTGAGCGGCTGCACTATTTATTTATTTATTTATTTATTAACAGTTTCTTATATAGCGCAGCATATTCCGTTGCGCTTTACAATTAGAACAACAGTAATAGAACAAAACTGGGTAAAAACAGACAGACATAGAGGTAGGAAGGCCCTGCTCGCAAGCTTACAATCTATAGGGAAATAGGCATAGATACACAAGGATAGATGCTACCTATTGCATAATGGTCCACCAGATTGCTAGGTTCTTAATGGGTTGTATGATGATACCCCACAAAGTTATCCAAGTGTCAGGAGGGTGTGAGACTAAAGAAAGACAAGATATGTGATGTTATGAATACTCTACAGAGGATGTAATTAGATAGAGAAGCACTGAAGGTTATGTGGGTGGGTCTGGAATTTGATAGGCTTGTCTGAAGAGGTGAGTTTTCAGGGAACATTTAAAGGTTTGGAGACTAGAGGCGAGTCTTACTGTGCGTGGGAGGGCATTCCACAGAGTGGGTGAAGCCCGGATAAAGTCCTGTAATTTTGAGTGTGAACAAGTAATGCGTGTGGATGAGAGACGTAGATCTTGTGCAGAGCGGAGAGGTCGGGTAGGGAGATATTTTGAGATGAGTGAAGAGATGTATGTTGGTGCAGTTTGGTTAATAGCCTTGTATGTGATTAAAAGTATTTTATATTTGATACGGTAGAATACCGGTAACCAATGGAGGGACTGACAGAGCGGATCTGCAGACGATGAACGTCTGGCAAGGAAGATTAGCCTCGCAGCTGCATTCAAAATGGATTGTAGTGGTGAGAGCCTATGTTTGGGAAGACCGGTCAGGAGACTATTACAATAATCAATGCGGGAGATAATGAGAGCATGGATTAGAGTTTTTGCTGTGTCTTGTGTAAGATAAGGGCGTATTTTGGATATGTTTCTTAGATGTATGTAACATGATCTTGAGACAGATTGAATGTGGGTAACAAAGGACAGTTCAGAGTCAAGAATGACACCTAGGCAGCGAGCTTGTGGGGTAGGGGTGATTGCAGAGTTCTCAACAGTGATAGAGATATCAGGTTGGAAACTACTATTGGCCGGTGGAAATATAATTAATTCTGTTTTGGAAATATTAAGTTTGAGGTGGCGAGATGTCATCCAAGATGAAATGGCAGAAAGGCATTCAGTGACACGGCCCAATACAGATGGTGACAAATCAGGGGAGGATAGGTAGATTTGAGTATCATCCGCATACAGATGGTACTGAAATCCGAAAGAGTTGATTAGTTTGCCAAGAGATGTGGTATAGATAGAGAAAAGCAGAGGACCTAGGACTAAGCCTTGCGGTACTCCAACTGAGAGAGGTAGCGAAGTAGAGGTGGAATCAGAGAAACGAACACTGAAGGAGCGATTAGATAGGTAGGATGAGAACCAAGAAAGGGCTGTGTCCTGAATACCTAGGGATTGTAGTGTTTGTATGAGAAGAGAGTGGTCAACAGTGTCAAAAGCAGCAGAGAGATCAAGGAGAATAAGGAGAGAGAAATGTCCTTTAGATTTAGCAGTGACCAAATCATTCACTACCTTAGTCAGTGCTGTCTCTGTGGAGTGTTGGGCACGAAATCCTGACTGAAGTGGGTCCAGTAGGCTGTGTGAGTTAAGAAAGTGTGTGAGGCGAGTGTAGGCAAGTCTCTCCAGTAGCTTGGAGGGGCATGGGAGCTGAGAGATGGGACGGTAGTTAGAGAGAGAGTTCGGGTCAGAGTTTTGTTTTTTCAGAATGGGAGTAATCACTGCATGCTTGTATAGAGAAGGAAAGATACCAGTAGACAGGGGGAGATTACAGATTTTCGTTAAGGTTGGGATGAGCACAGTAGACAGAGCTTTACTAATTTGTGAGGGTATAGAGTCAAGGGGAGAGGTATTAGAGTAGGCAGATGAAAAGAGTGCAGATACTTCATCTTCATTTGTAGGATCAAAGGAAGAGAAGGTGTCACTAAACACTCTTTCGGAGTACACACTGGAGTGAGGGCAACTTAGGTAGAATAAAGTCAGTTTGTGCAAGGGCCTCCAAATTGCCTCTTTTTCCTGCCAGTATACGTACGGACTGTCTGACGTGCCTACTTGGATGCGGTCTCTCATATAATCCTCCACCATTCTTTCCATGGTGAGAGAATCATATGCAGTGACAGTAGACGACATGTCAGTAATCATTGGCAGGTCCTTCAGTCCGGACCAGATGTCAGCACTCACTCCAGACTGCCCTGCATCACCGCCAGCGGGTGGGCTCGGAATTCTTAGCCTTTTCCTCGCACCCCCAGTTGCGGGAGAATGTGAAGGAGGAGATGTTGACGGGTCACGTTCCGCTTGACTTGACAATTTTCTCACCAGCAGGTCTTTGAACCTCTGCGGACTTGTGTCTGCCGGAAAGAGAGATACAACGTAGGTTTTAAATCTAGGATCGAGCACGGTGGCCAAAATGTAGTGCTCTGATTTCAACAGATTGACCACTCGTGAACCCTGGTTAAGCGAATTAAGGGCTCCATCCACAAGTCCCACATGCCTAGCGGAATCGCTCTGTTTTAGCTCCTCCTTCAATGTCTCCAGCTTCTTCTGCAAAAGCCTGATGAGGGGAATGACCTGACTCAGGCTGGCAGTGTCTGAACTGACTTCACGTGTGGCAAGTTCAAAGGGTTGCAGAACCTTGCACAACGTTGAAATCATTCTCCACTGCGCTTGAGTCAGGTGCATTCCACCTCCTTTGCCTATATCGTGGCCAGATGTATTGGCTTGAATGGCCTTTTGCTGCTCCTCCATCCTCTGAAGCATATAGAGGGTTGAATTCCACCTCGTTACCACCTCTTGCTTCAGATGATGGCAGGGCAGGTTCAGGAATGTTTGGTGGTGCTCCAGTCTTCTGTACGCGGTGCATGAATGCCGAAAGTGGCCCGCAATTCTTCGGGCCACCGACAGCATCTCTTGCACGCCCCTGTCGTTTTTAAATAATTCTGCACCACCAAATTCAAGGTATGTGCAAAACATGGGACGTGATGGAATTTGCCCAGATGTAATGCACGCACAATATTGCTGGCGTTGTCCGATGTCACAAATCCCCAGGAGAGTCCAATTGGTGTAAGCCATTCTGCGATGATCTTCCTCAGTTGCCGTAAGAGGTTTTCAGCTGTGTGCCTATTCTGGAAAGCGGTGATACAAAGCATAGCCTGCCTAGGAACGAGTTGGCGTTTGCGAGATGCTGCTACTGGTGCCGCCGCTGCTGTTCTTGCTGCGGGAGGCAATACATCTACCCAGTGGGCTGTTATGCACACCAGTGCCTGCAGGAATGTACTGGTGTCTGAACGGAGAGGGATGCAAAACAAATGAACTCACAGACAGACTGGGGAATATGACATTACGTACACAGAAGGTGATAAGGTAACAAAATAAACACAAAGTGAACAGAGAAGCCCAGAGGCTAAGAAACTGGGTGTCTCCCTAGTATTAGGAGTGCTCAGATGGAAAGAAGCGAGATGTTGTGTTTTAATACGTAGAGAACCCGAAATGCTGTTGCTAAGGGCAACAGCAAAACCCTAAAGGGTTACCAACGGGTGTGGCAGTAAACTCCTTGGTCAGAGATGGAATAATAGACACAAGGAGAGTCTCCACAATCCTAGTCCTCACTTGCAGTGCACTGGTTCAGCTTACTGCCACTAAACTGACACCAGAACACCTTGCACAGTGAGAAAGGATTTTGGCAGGCAAGTCTGAGAATACAGCCGCAAACTTGCTAAGTTCACAGAGTAGCAAAAGAACCCCAGCAAGTTAAACGACTGACTCCAGTCTTACTGCTAGGTCTGGATTGGCAGAGTGTAGTACCAAATCCCAAGGCCTATTTGCAGTAAGCAACAAACAAATACAAAGCTACACAGTAATGGCTAACTTTCAGGAACTGACTAACCAACAAAGATACAGCAGCATCTGCTTAACCTGAGAAGAGGCCTTATATAGCAGGTGCTGTCCACACCCCACTCAGACCTCACAGACTGTGAGCACAAAAACCAGCACCGGATCCCCTGCCGTGCACAAAGCCTGTAACCACTGCACAGCAAAAGACCCGAACCGGAGTATCAGCTGCGCTCAGGTTACTCCGCTAGCACTTGTCTCCCGGTTGCCATGACGACGTGGCAGCACAGGGCAGGAGACCCTAACAGTACCCCCCCTCTGACGAGGGGTCAAAGAACCCCTACCACCGGGTTTATCGGGGAACTGCGAGAAGAAAGAGCGTATCAGTCTGGGGGCATGAAGATCACAACTGCGCACCCACGACCGCTCCTCCGGGCCATACCCCTTCCAGTGCACCAAAACTGACAGCCGACCCCGAACCATCTTGGAGTCAAGAATCCTTTCAACAACAAACTCCCTCTGGCCACGTATCAGAAGAGGAGAAGGTCTTCCACTGGAAGAAGGATTACTAATCACCCGTTTTAAAAGGGAACAATGAAATGTTTTATTGATACCCAAAGAACGGGGCAGATCTAACTGAAATGCCACCGGATTGATAACCCTAGTGATCTTATAAGGGCCGATGAACCGGGGGCCTAACTTATGAGATGGCTGTCTCAACTTCAAATTCTTGGTAGACAACCAGACGAAGTCTCCTAATTTGAAGCTGCAGGGTCTTTTCCGCTTATCAAAAACCCTTTTGGTCACTAATGACACAGACACAAGGGCTTTCTTCACTTTCCTCCAAATACCCCTAAGGACCGAAACCACAGAGGAACCACCAGGCGTGGAGTCCAGGGGGTCAAAAGAATTGGCCTTAGGATGATGCCCATACACACAAAGGAAGGGAGAGATCCCTGTAGCAGAGTGAGCCGCGTTGTTATAGGCAAACTCCGCCATAGACAGATGAGCAACCCAGTCAGTCTGACACTTGGAGACATAACACCTGAGGAACTGCTCCAAGGACTGGTTCACCCTTTCAGTCTGCCCATTAGACTGTGGATAGTAGCCTGACGACAAGCAGACAGAAATCTGGAGATCGGAACAAAATGCCCTCCAGATTTTGGCCACAAACTGGGATCCGCGGTCAGAGACCACATCAAGTGGCAACCCGTGGAGGCGCACAACATGCAGCATAAATAATTCAGACAGGCGTCTGGCCGATGGCAGCCCAACCAGTGGAACGAAGTGCGCCATCTTCGAAAACCTGTCAACGACAACCCAGATGGCTGTCATCCCCGAGGATTTGGGCAAGTCCACCACAAAATCCATTGAAATGTGGGTCCATGGCTTAGATGGAATAGAGAGTGGATGTAATGGGCCAACAGGAACCCCTCTAGGAGTCTTATTTCGGGCACAGATGTCACATGCCCGAACCCACTGATCCACATCCTTAGCCACCGAGGGCCACCACTCCGCCCTAGATAGCAACTCCCGAGTTCTGGCAATACCCGGGTGACCTGCCGACTTCTTGGCATGGAATTCCAGGAACACTCGCTGTCTTAACCTAGGAGGCACAAACAAAAGACCTCCTGGAAGGTCTGGAGGAGCCTGCTCCTGTGCTCTAAGGACTAATGACAAGAGGTCCTGGGTAATGCCCACTTTAATACATGATGGGGACACAATGGGCAATGGCTCCTCGGTGGTCTCCTGGATTGGAGCAAAACTCCGCGAGAGCGCATCAGCCTTGATGTTTTTTGACCCAGGGCGATATGTTATCAAAAAATTAAAGCAAGCAAAAAACAAAGCCCAACAATGCCTGGCATTGAGACGCTTCGCTGACTCTAAATATGCCAAATTCTTATGGTCGGTGAGAATTGAGACCACAAACTTAGCCCCCTCAAGCCAGTGTCTCCACTCCTGAGTGCATCCTTAATAGCCAACAATTCCCGGTTACCCACGTCATAATTCATCTCGGCAGGTGAAAATTTACGGGAAAAGTAAGCACAGGGATGAAGGCGATTATCAGACACTCCCATCTGAGAGAGCACTGTCCAAATACCCATCTCAGAGGCATCCACCTCCACCACAAAAGGACGCTCTGGATCTGGGTGTCGCAGCACCTTGGCCGAGACAAATGCCCTTTTGAGATGGGCAAAAGCCGCTTTGGCCTCACAAGACCAGTGAGCAACATCCGCCCCTTTCTTAGTGAGTGCCACCAAGGGCGCCACTATAGACGAAAATCCAGCGATAAATCGTCTATAAAAATTCGCAAAGCCCAGGAAACGCTGAAGCGCCTTCAAACTAGTGGGCTGCACCCAATCCAGGACTGCCTGTACCTTGGAACCCTCCATTTAGAAACCTTCTGGGGAGATAATATATCCTAGAAATGCGATTTGCTGAACTTCAAATTCGCACTTCTCCAGCTTCGCCCCAAGCCGGTGGTCTCTGAGTTTCTGGAGGACTAAGCGTACATGCTTCCGATGTTCCTCCAGGGAATGGGAGAAGATTAGGATGTCATCTAAGTATACAACTAAGAATCTATCCAAATATTCCCGGAGCACATCGTTCATGAAATCCTGGAAGACTGCCGGGGCATTACAGAGCCCAAAAGGCATCACCAAATATTCATAATGCCCTGAGTGGGTATTAAAGGCAGTCTTCCATTCATCCCCCTCTCTTATTCGGATTAGATTGTACGCACCGCGTAGGTCAATCTTAGAAAAAATGGTGGCAGTACGAAGCTGGTCAAACAAGACCGAAATGAGAGGCAGTGGGTATGAGTTTTTAATCGTGATACGGTTCAATTCCCTGAAGTCGATGCAGGGTCGCAACGAACCGTCCTTTTTACCCACGAAGAAGAACCCCGACCCAACTGGAGACTGTGAAGGTCTGATAAATCCCTTAGCCAAGTTCTCCTTAATGTACTCTGCCATAGCCTGAGTCTCAGGACGTGACAGGGAGTACAACCTGCTCTTGGGAAGCTTAGCATTCGGCAACAAATCAATGGCACAGTCATAGGGGCGATGGGGAGGTAGTACCTCTGCAACATTTTTGGAGAACACGTCCGCAAAATCTGCATAACATCCTGGCAATCCTGGCAAACTTAGCTGCGAAAGCCTGACTGGAAGGCTCAAGCAACTCCTGAAACAATCAGTACCCCAACTAAGAATCTCCCCAGAGACCCAGTCAAATTGAGGATTGTGGGCCCTTAACCAGGGTAACCCCAACACCAATGGGGCAAAAGTACAGACAGTCACATAAAAGGACAATTTTTCAGAGTGTGTGGCTCCAATAAACAAAGAAATCTGGCTAGTGCAAGAGGTAATTTTACCCTAGGATAATGGTTCCCCGTTTAACCCACAGATCTCAATCTCCGATGCCAAGGGTACTAAGGGAACAGAGTGTTTCAGGGCGAATTGGCGGTCCATAAAAACCCCGTCGGCCCCACTGTCCACAAAGGCCTCAGTCTTGACAGTTTGACCGAGGATCTTCAAGGTCACCGGAATGATAAAAGTCTTCTTGGGAAATTCTGACTTCTGGCCTGACAGGATATTTCCCATCACCCTCAGGCCCTGAAGTTTTCCAGCTTTTCTGGGCATGATACTACCACATGACCTTTATTCCCACAGTACAAACACAACCCCTGCTGTCTCCTCCGCGTCTTCTCACGCGAGGAGAGGCGGGTAGCCCCAATCTGCATAGGCTCCTCGGAAAATTCCTCAGAGTCTGAGGTTCCCTTGGGAAAGAAGGAAACCTCGGTCTCCCTTTCAAGCGCTCTCTCAGCCGTCTATCCACCCGGATGGATAACTGCATGAGCTGATCCAAGCTATCAGGCAAGGGATATTGTACCAGTTGGTCTTTTATCTGGTTAGAAAGACCTCTTCGGTACTGGTGTCTCAGGGCTGGGTCATTCCACTGGGTATCATGGGCCAACCTCCGAAACTCCGTACAGTAAACCTCAACTGGCCTTCGCCCTTGCTTAAGGATCGAAATCTGAGCCTCGGCTGAGGCCGTCTTGTCAGGGTCATTATACAACATGCCCAGTGTCGTAAAAAAAGCATCAACACTTTTAAGCGACGGACAGTCAGGCTGCAACCCATATGCCCAGACCTGTGGGTCTCATTGTAGCAAGGAAATCACTATGCCCACCCGCTGAATCTCTGACCCAGAAGACTGAGGCCTAAGCTGGAAATATAGCTTGCAGCTCTCCTTGAAACAAAAGAACTGCGAGCGATCTCTAGAAAAACGATCCGGGAGATTTACTTTCAGCTCCTTAACCCCTGAGGGTGCTGCTGCTGCGGGAGCTCCGCCAGCGGCCTGGGAGGTGTGCATTTTAATGGACAAATCATTAAATTGTCGAGTCAAGACCTGCACCTGATCGACCACCTGTTGCAAAGTATTTTGAGGGGTATGGTCCATATTCCCACAAAATTTCAACAGGAGTATTTGGCTGCTGAATATGTTATGCACACCAGTGCCTGCAGGAATGTACTGATGTCTGGATGGAGAGGGATGCGAAACAAATGAACTCACAGACAGACTGGGGAATATGACATTACGTACACAGAAGGTGATAAGGTAACAAAATAAACACAAAGTGAACAGAGAAGCCCAGAGGCTAAGAAACTGGGTGTCTCCCTAGTATTAGGAGTGCTCAGATGGAAAGAAGCGAGATGTTGTGTTTTAATACGTAGAGAACCCGAAATGCTGTTGCTAAGGGCAACAGCAAAACCCTAAAGGGTTACCAACGGGTGTGGCAGTAAACTCCTTGGTCAGAGATGGAATAATAGACACAAGGAGAGTCTCCACAATCCTAGTCCTCACTTGCAGTGCACTGGTTCAGCTTACTGCCACTAAACTGACACCAGAACACCTTGCACAGTGAGAAAGGATTTTGGCAGGCAAGTCTGAGAATACAGCCGCAAACTTGCTAAGTTCACAGAGTAGCAAAAGAACCCCAGCAAGTTAAACGACTGACTCCAGTCTTACTGCTAGGTCAGGATTGGCAGAGTGTAGTACCAAATCCCAAGGCCTATTTGCAGTAAGCAACAAACAAATACAAAGCTACACAGTACTGGCTGACTTTCAGGAACTGACTAACCAACAAAGATTCAGCAGCATCTGCTTAACCTGAGAAGAGGCTAAATATAGCAGGTGCTGTCCACGCCCCACTCAGACCACACAGACTGTGAGCACAAAAACCAGCACCGGATCCCCTGCCGTGCACAAAGCCTGTAACCACTGCACAGCAAAAGACCCGAACCGGAGTATCAGCTGCGCTCAGGTTACTCCGCTAGCACTTGTCTCCCGGTTGCCATGACGACGTAGCAGCACAGGGCAGGAGACCCTAACAGCTGTCACAGTCATATAGTCCTGAGTCTGCCCTGCTCCACTTGTCCACATGTCCGTGGTTAAGTGGACATTGGGTACAACTGCATTTTTTAGGACACTGGTGAGTCTTTTTCTGAGGTCTGTGTACATTTTCGGTATCGCCTGCCTAGAGACATGGAACCTAGATAGTATTTGGTACCGGAGACACAGTACCTCAATCAAGTCTCTAGTTGGCTCTGAATTAACGGTGGATACCGGAACCACGTTTCTCACCGCCCAGGCTGCCAAGGCCTCAGTTATCCGCTTTGCAGCAGGATGACTGCTGTGATATTTCATCTTCCTCGCAAAGGACTGTTGGACAGTCAATTGCTTACAGGAAGTAGAACAAGTGGTCTTCCGACTTCCCCTCTGGGATGACGATCGACTCCCAGCAGCAACAACAGCAGCGCCAGCAGCAGTAGGCGTTACACTCAAGGATGCAACGGAGGAATCCCAGGCAGGAGAGGACTCGTCAGACTTCACAGTGACATGGCCTGCAGGACTATTGGCTTTCCTGGGTAAGGAGGAAATTGACACTGAGGGAGTTGGTGGTGTGGTTTGCAGGAGCTTGGTTACAAGAGGAAGGGATTTAGTGGTCAGTGGACTGCTTCCGCTGTCACCCAAAGTTTTTGAACTTGTCATTGACTTATGATGAATGCGCTGCAGGTGACGTATAAGGGAGGATGTTCCGAGGTGGTTAACGTCCTTACCCCTACTTATTACAGCTTGACAAAGGCAACACACGGCTTGACACCTGTTGTCCGCATTTGTGTTGAAATAATTCCACACCGAAGAGCTGATTTTTTTGGTATTTTGACCAGGCATGTCAATGGCCATATTCCTCCCACGGACAACAGGTGTCTCCCCGGGTGCCTGACTTAAACAAACCACCTCACCATCAGAATCCTCCTTGTCAATTTCCTCCCCAGCGCCAGCAACACCCATATCCTCATCTTGGTGTACTTCAACATTGACATCTTCAATTTGACTATCAGGAACTGGACTGCGGGTGCTCCTTCCTGCACTTGCAGGGGGCGTGCAAATGGTGGAAGGCGCAAGCTCTTCCCGTCCAGTGTTGGGAAGGTCAGGCATCGCAACCGACACAATTGGACTCTCCTTGGGGATTTGGGATTTCGAAGAGCGCACAGTTCTTTGCTGTGCTTTTGCCAGCTTAAGTCTTTTCTTTTTTCTAGCGAGAGGATGAGTGCTTCCATCCTCATTTGAAGCTGAACCACTAGCCATGAACATAGGCCAGGGCCTCAGCCGTTCCTTGCCACTCCGTGTCGTAAATGGCATATTGGCAAGTTTACGCTTCTCCTCAGACGCTTTTAATTTTGATTTTTGGGTCATTTTACTGAACTTTTGTGTTTTGGATTTTACATGCTCTCTACTATGACATTGGGCATCGGCCTTGGCAGACGACGTTGATGGCATTTCATCGCCTCGGCCATGACTAGTGGCAGCAGCTTCAGCACGAGGTGGAAGTGGATCTTGATCTTTCCCTATTTTTTTAACCTCCACATTTTTGTTCTCCATATTTTAATGTGTGGAATGATATGCCAGTATCAATAGCAATGGCCTACTACTATATATACTGCGCACAACTAAAATGCACCACAGGTATACAATGTAGATGGATAGTATACTTAATGGATGACGAGTGACGACACAGAGGTAGGTACATAGCAGTGGCCTACCGTACTGCTATATATAGTATACTGGTGGATACTGTCAGCAAACTGCTAAACTAGTCTAAAAAAATGCACCACTGGTATGCAATGTAGATGGATAGTATACTTAATGGATGACGAGTGACGACACAGAGGTAGGTACAGCAGTGGCCTACCGTACTGCTATATATAGTATACTGGTGGACACTGTCAGCAAACTGCAAAACTGTCTAAAATGCACCACAGGTATACAATGTAGATGGATAGTATACTTAATGGATGACGAGTGACGACACAGAGGTAGGTACACAGCAGTGGCCTACCGTACTGCTATATATAGTATACTGGTGGACACTGTCAGCAAACTGCTAAACTAGTCTAAAATGCACCACAGGTATACAATGTAGATGGATAGTATACTTAATGGATGACGAGTGACGACACAGAGGTAGGTACAGCAGTGGCCTACCGTACTGCTATATATAGTATACTGGTGGACACTGTCAGCAAACTGCTAAACTAGTCTAAAAAAATGCACCACAGGTATACAATGTAGATGGATAGTATACTTAATGGATGACGAGTGACGACACAGAGGTAGGTACACAGCAGTGGCCTACTGTACTGCTATATATAGTATACTGGTGGACACTGTCAGCAAACTGCTAAACTAGTCTAAAAAAATGCACCACAGGTATACAATGTAGATGGATAGTATACTTAATGGATGACGAGTGACGACACAGAGGAAGGTACAGCAGTGGCCTACCGTACTGCTATATATAGTATACTGGTGGACACTGTCAGCAAACTGCTAAACTAGTCTAAAATGCACCACAGGTATACAATGTAGATGGATAGTATACTTAATGGATGACGAGTGACGACACAGAGGTAGGTACAGCAGTGGCCTACCGTACTGCTATATATAGTATACTGGTGGACACTGTCAGCAAACTGCTAAACTAGTCTAAAAAAATGCACCACAGGTATACAATGTAGATGGATAGTATACTTAATGGATGACGAGTGACGACACAGAGGTAGGTACAGCAGTGGCCTACCGTACTGCTATATATAGTATACTGGTGGACACTGTGTCAGCAAACTGCTAAACTAGTCTAAAATGCACCACAGGTATACAATGTAGATGGATAGTATACTTAATGGATGACGAGTGACGACACAGAGGTAGGTACAGCAGTGCACTCTGCACTGTAATACTCCTATATAATATTAATTATACTGGTGGTCCCCAGTCCCCACAATAAAGCAGCACACTGTGAGCAGAGATATGGAGTGTTTTTCAGGCAGACAACGTATACTGGTGGTCACTGTCAGCAAAACTCTGCACTGTACTCCTGCTATAGCTACTCCCCAGTCTCCACAATTAAGCAGTGTGAGCACTCAGCACAGATATATCATGCAGCACACTGAGCACAGATATGGTATGGAGCGTTTTTTTTCAGGCAGAGAACGGATAAAAACTGGTGGTCACTATCAGCAAAACTCTGCACTGTACTCCTAACAGCTGTTTCCCAATCCTCCCCACAATTAAGCAATAAAAAACAAACAAGAATCAACTGTCTTCTACAATAAACGGAGAGGACGCCAGCCACGTCCTCTCCCTATCATCTCCAATGCACGAGTGAAAATGGCGGCGACACGCGGCTGCTTATATAGAATCAGAATCTCGCGAGAATCCGACAGCGGGATGATGACGTTCGGGCGCGCTCGGGTTAGCCGAGCCATACGGGAGAATCTGAGTATGCTCGGACCCGTGTAAAAAGGGTAAAGTTCGGGGGGTTCGGTTTCTCGGAAACCGAACCCGCTCATCAGTAATTGTTATGAGCCATCTGTTGCTGAGGCTCAGTTGTTGTTCATATTGTTAACTGGGTATGGTTATCACAAGTTATACAGTGTGGCTGGTATGAGTCTAACCCTGGATTCCAAATCCTTTCCTTGTTGTGTCAGCTTTTCCGGGCACAGTTTCCTTAACTGAGGTCTGGAGGAGGGGCATAGAGGGAGGAGCCAGTGCACACCAGATAGTACCTAATCTTTCTTTTAGAGTGCCCAGTCTCCTGCGGAGCCCGTCTATTCCCCATGGTCCTTACGGAGTACCCAGCATCCACTACGGACTACGACAAATAGAATTACCGGTGAGTAAATTCTTATTTTTACACATAACGGCAGACAGCATGCCCTTTTTACATATAGCGGCAGACAGCGTCCCCTTTTTACACATAACGGCAGACAGCGTGCCCTTGTTACACATTACGGCAGACAGCGTGCCCTCGTTACACATTACGGCAGACAGCGTCCCCCTTTTTACACATTACGGCAAACAGCGTCCCCTTTTTACACATAACGGCAGACAGCATGCCCTTTTTACACATAGCGGCAGACAGCATCCCCTTTTTACTAGAGATGAGCGGGTTCGGTTCCTCGGAATCCGAACCCGCCCGAACTTCAGGTTTTTTTACACGGGGCCGAGCGACTCGGATCTTCCCGCCTTGCTCGGTTAACCCGAGCGCGCCCGAACGTCATCATCCCGCTGTCGGATTCTCGCGAGGCTCGTATTCTATCGCGAGACTCTGATTCTATATACGGAGCCGCGCGTCGCCGCCATTTTCACACGTGCATTGAGATTGATAGGGAGAGGACGTGGCTGGCGTCCTCTCCGTTTAGACTAGAGTACTAGAGAGAGACACAAATTTTGGGGAGCATATTATTAGGAGGAGTACTACTTGCTGCTGATAGTGTGACCAGTGACCACCAGTTTAATTAATCCGTTCTCTGCCTGAAAAAAAACGATACACAGTGTGACACAGTCACATACCATATCTGTGCTCAGCCCAGTGTGCTGCATCATATGTAATACTGTATATCATTATCTGACTGTGCTGAGTGCTCACTGCTCACACAGCTTAATTGTGGGGGAGACTGGGGAGCAGTTATAGCAGGAGTACATATTTTAAGTACAGTGCACACTTTTGCTGCCAGAGTGCCACTGCCAGTGTGACTGACCAGTGACCACTGACCACCAGTATTGTGATTGTCTGCTGACCACCAGTATATTGTGATTGTCTGCCTGAAAAAGTTAAACACTCGTCGTGTGGTGTTTTTATAAACGCATTCTGCAGACAGTGTCCAGCAGGTCCGTCATTACATAATATATACCTGTCCGGCTGCAGTACTAGTGTGATATATATATATATATTTTAATTTTATCTCATTATCATCCAGTCTATATTAGCAGCAGACACAGTACGGTAGTCCACGGCTGTAGCTACCTCTGTGTCGGCAGTCGCTCGTCCATCCATAATTGTATACCACCTACCCGTGGTTTTTTTTTTTCTATCTTCTTGATACTAGTAGCTTACTTTAGGAGTCTGCAGTGCTGAGTCTGACAGACAGTGTCCAGCAGGTCCGTCATTACATAATATATACCTGTCCGGCTGCAGTACTAGTGTGATATATATATATATTTTAATTTTATCTCATTATCATCCAGTCTATATTAGCAGCAGACACAGTACGGTAGTCCACGGCTGTAGCTACCTCTGTGTCGGCAGTCGCTCGTCCATCCATAATTGTATACCACCTACCCGTGGTTTTTTTTTTTTCTATCTTCTTGATACTAGTAGCTTACTTTAGGAGTCTGCAGTGCTGACAAACAGTGTCCAGCAGGTCCGTCATTACATAATATATACCTGTCCGGCTGCAGTACTAGTGTGATATATATATATATATTAATTTTATCTCATTATCATCCAGTCTATATTAGCAGCAGACACAGTACGGTAGTCCACGGCTGTAGCTACCTCTGTGTCGGCAGTCGCTCGTCCATCCATAATTGTATACCACCTACCCGTGTTTTTTTTTTTTCTATCTTCTTGATACTAGTAGCTTACTTTAGGAGTCTGCAGTGCTGACAGACAGTGTCCAGCAGGTCCGTCATTACATAATATATACCTGTCCGGCTGCAGTACTAGTGTGATATATATATATATTTTAATTTTATCTCATTATCATCCAGTCTATATTAGCAGCAGACACAGTACGGTAGTCCACGGCTGTAGCTACCTCTGTGTCGGCAGTCGCTCGTCCATCCATAATTGTATACCACCTACCCGTGGTTTTTTTTTTTCTATCTTCTTGATACTAGTAGCTTACTTTAGGAGTCTGCAGTGCTGACAGACAGTGTCCAGCAGGTCCGTCATTACATAATATATACCTGTCCGGCTGCAGTACTAGTGTGATATATATATATATTTTAATTTTATCTCATTATCATCCAGTCTATATTAGCAGCAGACACAGTACGGTAGTCCACGGCTGTAGCTACCTCTGTGTCGGCAGTCGCTCGTCCATCCATAATTGTATACCACCTACCCGTGGTTTTTTTTTTCTATCTTCTTGATACTAGTAGCTTACTTTAGGAGTCTGCAGTGCTGACAGACAGTGTCCAGCAGGTCCGTCATTACATAATATATACCTGTCCGGCTGCAGTACTAGTGTGATATATATATATATATTTTAATTTTATCTCATTATCATCCAGTCTATATTAGCAGCAGACACAGTACGGTAGTCCACGGCTGTAGCTACCTCTGTGTCAGCAGTCGCTCGTCCATCCATAATTGTATACCACCTACCCGTGGTTTTTTTTTTTCTATCTTCTTGATACTAGTAGCTTACTTTAGGAGTCTGCAGTGCTGACAGACAGTGTCCAGCAGGTCCGTCATTACATAATATATACCTGTCCGGCTGCAGTACTAGTGTGATATATATATATATATTTTAATTTTATCTCATTATCATCCAGTCTATATTAGCAGCAGACACAGTACGGTAGTCCACGGCTGTAGCTACCTCTGTGTCGGCAGTCGCTCGTCCATCCATAATTGTATACCACCTACCCGTGGTTTTTTTTTTTCTATCTTCTTGATACTAGTAGCTTACTTTAGGAGTCTGCAGTGCTGAGTCTGACAGACAGTGTCCAGCAGGACCGTCATTACATAATATATACCTGTCCGGCTGCAGTACTAGTGTGATATATATATATATTTTAATTTTATCTCATTATCATCCAGTCTATATTAGCAGCAGACACAGTACGGTAGTCCACGGCTGTAGCTACCTCTGTGTCGGCAGTCGCTCGTCATCCATAAGTATACTAGTATCCATCCATCTCCATTGTTTACCTGAGGTGCCTTTTAGTTGTGCCTATTAAAATATGGAGAACAAAAATGTTGAGGTTCCAAAAATAGGGAAAGATCAAGATCGACTTCCACCTCGTGCTGAAGCTGCTGCCACTAGTCATGGCCGAGACGATGAAATGCCAGCAACGTCGTCTGCCAAGGCCTATGCCCAATGTCATAGTACAGAGCATGTAAAATCCAAAACACCAAATATCAGTAAAAAAAGGACTCCAAAACCTAAAATAAAATTGTCGGAGGAGAAGCGTAAACTTGCCAATATGCCATTTACCACACGGAGTGGCAAGGAACGGCTGAGGCCCTGGCCTATGTTCATGGCTAGTGGTTCAGCTTCACATGAGGATGGAAGCACTCAGCCTCTCGCTAGAAAAATGAAAAGACTCAAGCTGGCAAAAGCACCGCAAAGAACTGTGCGTTCTTCGAAATCCCAAATCCACAAGGAGAGTCCAATTGTGTCGGTTGCGATGCCTGACCTTCCCAACACTGGACGTGAAGAGCATGCGCCTTCCACCATTTGCACGCCCCCTGCAAGTGCTGGAAGGAGCACCCGCAGTCCAGTTCCTGATAGTCAGATTGAAGATGTCAGTGTTGAAGTACACCAGGATGAGGAGGATATGGGTGTTGCTGGCGCTGGGGAGGAAATTGACAAGGAGGATTCTGATGGTGAGGTGGTTTGTTTAAGTCAGGCACCCGGAGAGACACCTGTTGTCCGTGGGAGGAATATGGCCATTGACATGCCTGGTGAAAATACAAAAAAAAACAGCTCTTCGGTGTGGAAGTATTTCACCAGAAATGCGGACAACATTTGTCAAGCCGTGTGTTGCCTTTGTCAAGCTGTAATAAGTAGGGGTAAGGACGTTAACCACCTCGGAACATCCTCCCTTATACGTCACCTGCAGCGCATTCATAATAAGTCAGTGACAAGTTCAAAAACTTTGGGCGACAGCGGAAGCAGTCCACTGACCAGTAAATCCCTTCCTCTTGTAACCAAGCTCACGCAAACCACCCCACCAACTCCCTCAGTGTCAATTTCCTCCTTCCCCAGGAATGCCAATAGTCCTGCAGGCCATGTCACTGGCAATTCTGACGAGTCCTCTCCTGCCTGGGATTCCTCCGATGCATCCTTGCGTGTAACGCCTACTGCTGCTGGCGCTGCTGTTGTTGCTGCTGGGAGTCGATGGTCATCCCAGAGGGGAAGTCGTAAGCCCACTTTTACTACTTCCACCAAGCAATTGACTGTCCAACAGTCCTTTGCAAGGAAGATGAAATATCACAGCAGTCATCCTGCTGCAAAGCGGATAACTGAGGCCTTGGCATCCTGGGTGGTGATAAACATGTTTCCGGTATCCATCATTACTGCAGAGCAAACTAGAGACTTGTTGGAGGTACTGTGTCCCCGGTACCAAATACCATCTAGGTTCCATTTCTCTAGGCAGGCGATACCGAAAATGTACACAGACCTCAGAAAAAGACTCACCAGTGTCCTAAAAAATGCAGCTGTACCCAATGTCCACTTAACCACGGACATGTGGACAAGTGGAGCAGGGCAGGGTCAGGACTATATGACTGTGACAGCCCACTGGGTAGATGTATGGACTCCTGCCGCAAGAACAGCAGCGGCGGCACCAGTAGCAGCATCTCGCAAACGCCAACTCTTTCCTAGGCAGGCTACGCTTTGTATCACCGGTTTCCAGAATACGCACACAGCTGAAAACCTCTTACGGCAACTGAGGAAGATCATCGCGGAATGGCTTACCCCAATGGGACTCTCCTGTGGATTTGTGGCATCGGACAACGCCAGCAATATTGTGTGTGCATTAAATATGGGCAAATTCCAGCACGTCCCATGTTTTGCACATACCTTGAATTTGATGGTGCAGAATTATTTAAAAAACGAGAGGGGCGTGCAAGAGATGCTGTCGGTGGCCAGAAGAATTGCGGGACACTTTCGGCGTACAGGCACCACGTACAGAAGACTGGAGCACCACCAAAAACGCCTGAACCTGCCCTGCCATCATCTGAAGCAAGAAGTGGTAACGAGGTAGAATTCAACCCTATATATGCTTCAGAGGTTGGAGGAGCAGCAAAAGGCCATTTAAGCCTATACAATTGAGCACAATATAGGAGGTGGAATGCACCTGTCTCAAGCGCAGTGGAGAATGATTTCAACGTTGTGCAAGGTTCTGCAACCTTTTGAACTTGCCACACGTGAAGTCAGTTCAGACACTGCCAGCCTGAGTCAGGTCATTCCCCTCATCAGGCTTTTGCAGAAGAAGCTGGAGACAATGAAGGAGGAGCTAACACAGAGCGATTCCGCTAGGCATGTGGGACTTGTGGATGGAGCCCTTAATTCGCTTAACAAGGATTCACGGGTGGTCAATCTGTTGAAATCAGAGCACTACATTTTGGCCACCGTGCTCGATCCTAGATTTAAAACCTACCTTGGATCTCTCTTTCTGGCACACACAAGTCTGCTGGGGTTGAAAGACCTGCTGGTGAGAAAATTGTCAAGTCAAGCGGAACGCGACCTGTCAACATCTCCTCCTTCACATTCTCCCGCAACTGGGGGTGCGAGGAAAAGGCTCAGAATTCCGAGCCCACCCGCTGGCGGTGATGCAGGGCAGTCTGGAGCGACTGCTGATGCTGACATCTGGTCCGGACTGAAGGACCTGACAACGATTACGGACATGTCGTCTACTGTCACTGCATATGATTCTCTCCCCATTGAAAGAATGGTGGAGGATTATATGAGTGACCGCATCCAAGTAGGCACGTCAGACAGTCCGTACTTATACTGGCAGGAAAAAGAGGCAATTTGGAGGCCCTTGCACAAACTGGCTTTATTCTACCTAAGTTGCCCTCCCACAAGTGTGTACTCCGAAAGAGTGTTTAGTGCCGCCGCTCACCTTGTCAGCAATCGGCGTACGAGGTTACTTCCAGAAAATGTGGAGAAGATGCTGTTCATTAAAATGAATTATAATCAATTCCTCCGTGGAGACATTGACCAGCAGCAATTGCCTCCACAAAGTACACAGGGAGCTGACATGGTGGATTCCAGTGGGGACGAATTGATAATCTGTGAGGAGGGGGATGTACACGGTGATATATCGGAGGATGATGATGAGGTGGACATCTTGCCTCTGTAGAGCCAGTTTGTGCAAGGAGAGATTAATTGCTTCTTTTTTGGTGGGGGTCCAAACCAACCCGTCATTTCAGTCACAGTCGTGTGGCAGACCCTGTCACTGAAATGATGGGTTGGTTAAAGTGTGCATGTCCTGTTTATACAACATAAGGGTGGGTGGGAGGGCCCAAGGACAATTCCATCTTGCACCTCTTTTTTCTTTCATTTTTCTTTGCGTCATGTGCTGTTTGGGGAGTATTTTTTTGAAGGGCCATCCTGCGTGACACTGCAGTGCCACTCCTAGATGGGCCAGGTGTTTGTGTCGGCCACTAGGGTCGCTTATCTTACTCACACAGCTACCTCATTGCTCCTCTTTTTTTCTTTGCGTCATGTGCTGTTTGGGGAGTGTTTTTTGGAAGGGCCATCCTGCGTGACACTGCAGTGCCACTCCTAGATGGGCCAGGTGTTTGTGTCGGCCACTAGGGTCGCTTAGCTTACTCACACAGCTACCTCATTGCGCCTCTTTTTTTCTTTGCGTCATGTGCTGTTTGGGGAGTGTTTTTTGGAAGGGCCATCCTGCGTGACACTGCAGTGCCACTCCTAGATGGGCCAGGTGTTTGTGTCGGCCACTAGGGTCGCTTAGCTTACTCACACAGCTACCTCATTGCGCCTCTTTTTTTCTTTGCGTCATGTGCTGTTTGGGGAGTGTTTTTTGGAAGGGCCATCCTGCGTGACACTGCAGTGCCACTCCTAGATGGGCCAGGTGTTTGTGTCGGCCACTAGGGTCGCTTATCTTACTCACACAGCTACCTCATTGCGCCTCTTTTTTTCTTTGCGTCATGTGCTGTTTGGGGATTGTTTTTTGGAAGGGCCATCCTGCGTGACACTGCAGTGCCACTCCTAGATGGGCCAGGTGTTTGTGTCGGCCACTAGGGTCGCTTAGCTTAGTCATCCAGCGACCTCGGTGCAAATTTTAGGACTAAAAATAATATTGTGAGGTGTGAGGTGTTCAGAATAGACTGAAAATGAGTGGAAATTATGGTTTTTGAGGTTAATAATACTTTGGGATCAAAATGACCCCCAAATTCTTTGATTTAAGCTGTTTTTTTAGTGTTTTTTGAAAAAAACACCCGAATCCAAAACACAACCGAATCCGACAAAAAAATTCGGTGAGGTTTTGCCAAAACGCGGTCGAACCCAAAACACGGCCGCGGAACCGAACCCAAAACCAAAACACAAAACCCGAAAAATTTCAAGTGCACATCTCTACTTTTTACACATTACGGCAGACAGTTGCACATGAAGAAAGAAAGAAAGAAAGAAAGAAAGAAAGAAAGAAAGAAAGAAAGAAAGAAAGAAAGAAAGAAAGAAAGAATGAATTATACTTACTCTCTCCGCTGGCTCAGGCTCCTCGGTGCAGCTTCTCCAGAGATCCCGGGCAGGAGAGAAAGAGGAGGAGGGAGGTGGAGGAGGGAGCCGCAGCAGCGCTGTTTTATTGGTGGAGGCGCTGCTGCTGCTGTCCCAGTCCTTCACCATAGGCTGTTCTCCGCCGCTGTGAATGCTGGGATGCGCTTCACAGTGGCGGAAGACAGCCTATAGTGAAGCAGAGGGACAGCAGCAGCGCCACCACCAGTAACAAAGCACTGCTGCGGCTCCCTCCTCCACCTCCCACCCCCTCCTTCCCCCGTGTCCCCTGCGCTCCTCTCCTCTCCGAGCGGCTGTGTGCTGCGGGCAGCGGTTGTCCGCAGCACACAGCGGCATGTAATGAGTCAGTTTGACTCATTACATGCTTTGGGCCCCTGGACAGTGGCGGGCCCCAGTGCAACGCACTGGTTGCACTGGCGGTAGTTCCGCCTCTGATTACAGCATTATCTGTGACTGACGTGGATCCCTGTCATTAGACAGAACACACACACACAAGCTGTAACTAGCGCTGTGCGAGATGGATAACCGCCCAGCGCGCATAACTGAAGGCAGGGATTCATATTTTTTTCTCTACCTCTTGTCCCATGCACTAAAGAGGGCAGATCAGTGTTTCTCAGAAGAACAAATATCGCAATCCCGGCATCGAGTGGTAAAAGCATCACCATCGGATTGGAGGGCTGCAAGGCGTTAACATTTCTAGTTATGGCTCTGTTTCCCTCTTCCTCATGCACGTTGCATGTCTCATGTCCAATGTAACCATCGTTATGGAACCATTCAATGGTGTAAACCAGTGGTTCCCAACCGCGATCCTCAAGTACCCCCAACAGGTCATATTTTCCAGGTCTCCTCACAGGATTGCAAGTGAAATAATTAGCTACACCCAGTGGTTAAAGTGGTCCGGAACGGGGCGGAACGGCGTTCCGTCACCAGTTCCGCCTCCGCCTGGACACAGCATCAGGTCCCTGCTGCATTGTAAAGTTGGCAGCGGCCGCCAGCCAATCCCGGCTCGCGGACCGGCTGCATTACCAATCAAAAGAAGGGGCGGCTTTTTAAAAATCTGGCGTGAGCCAATCACGGCTCGCGGACAGCCAGCCAATGAGAAGCTGCCAAGTGGCAGCTTCTCATTAACTGGCGGTGTGGGAGCTGTGAATGGCGCACAATCAGCGCCAGATTCAAAGTGCTTCTTTTCAATAGCAGCCGGTCCGTGAGCCAGGACTGTCTGGCGGCCGCTGCCAGCTTTACACCGCAGCCGGGACCTGATGCTCCAGGCCACAGCCACTGATGCAGGGGGTGAGAAAAGCAGGGGACCTGATGCTCCAGGCCATGGCCACTGATGCAGGGGGAGAGAAAAGCAGGGGACTTGATGCTCCAGGCCACAGCCACTGATGCAGGGGGTGAGAAAAGCAGGGGACTTGATGCTCCAGGCCACAGCCACTGATGCAGGAGACCTGATGCTCCAGAGTCCAGGCTCTCAAGACGCAGGGGGTGAGAGAGAAGCAGAGGGTGAGATGGGGGAGGGGGTGAAAGTAGCAGGGGGTGAGATGGGGTGAAAGAAGCAGGGGGTGAGATGGTGAGGGAGTGAGATGGGGGAGTGAGAGGAACAGGAGGGGAGATGGGGAGGGAGTGAGAGGTGCAGGGGGTGAGATGGGGGAGTGAGAGGAACAGGGGGTGAGATGGGGAGGGAGTGAGAGGTGCAGGGGATGAGATGGGGAGGGAGTGAGAGGTGCAGGGGATGAGATGGGGAGGGAGTGAGAGGAACAGGGGGTGAGATGGGGAGGGAGTGAGAGGAACAGGGGGTGAGATGGGGAGGGAGTGAGAGGAACAGGGAGTGAGATGGGGAGGGAGTGAGAAGAACAGGGGGTGAGATGGGGAGGGAGTGAGAGGAACAGGGGGTGAGATGGGGAGGGAGAGAGAGGAACAGGGGGTGAGATGGGGAGGGAGTGAGAAGAACAGGGGGTGAGATGGGGAGGGAGTGAGAGGAACAGGGGGGGAGATGGGGAGGGAGTGAGAGGAACAGGGGGTGAGATGGGGAGGGAGTGAGAGGAACAGGGGGTGAGATGGGGAGGGAGTGAGAGGAACAGGGGGTGAGATGGGGAGGGAGTGAGAGGAAAAGGGGGTGAGATGGGGAATGAGTGAGAGGAACAGGGGGGGAGATGGGGAGGGAGTGAGAAGAACAGGGGGTGAGATGGGGAGGGAGTGAGAGGTGCAGGGGATGAGATGGGGGAGTGAGAGTAACAGGGGGTGAGATGGGGAGGGAGTGAGAGGAACAGGGGGTGAGATAGGGAGGGAGTGAGAAGAACATGGGGTGAGATGGGGAGGTAGTGAGAGGTGCAGGGGGTGAGATGGGGGAGTGAGAGGAACATGGGGTGAGATGGGGGAGTGAGAGGTGCAGGGGGTGAGATGGAGGAGTGCGAGGAACATGGGGTGAGATGGAAAGGTAGTGAGAGGTGCATGGGGTAAGTTGGGGGAGTGAGAGGTGCAGAGGGTGAGATGAGGGAGTGAAAGGTGCAGGGGGTGAGATGAGGGAGTGAGAGGTGCAGGGGGTGAGATGAGGTAGTGAGAGGTGCAGGGGGGGTTTGGGGGAGAGGAACAGGGTGAGATGGAGGAGTGAGAGGTGTAGGGGTGGGGTAGTGAGAGGTGCAGGGGGTGAGATGGGGAGGGGGTGAGAGAAGCACGGGGTGAGATGGGGAGGGAGGGAGAGGTGCATGGGGTAAGTTGGGGGAGTGAGAGGAGCAGGGGGTGAGATGGGGGAGTGAGAGGTGCAGGGGTGGGGGAGTGAGCGGTGCAGGGGGTGAGATGGAGAGGGAGTGAGAGGTGCAGGGGGTGAGATGGGGGAGTGAGGCACAGGCAGTGAGGGTGTAGGGGGTAAGTAAAGGAGAGAAAGATTCAGATGATCAGACACAAAGGAGAGCATATAGGGAGTAAGGGATACCAAGGATGAAGATATGGGCACATGAGGAGAGTGACATACAAAGGAAACAAGAAAGCAGAAGGGACACATAGAAGACATAAGAGCATACTTGCCTACCTGACCCTCTCCATGAGGGAGAAAATGCTCTGTTCCTGGACTTTCCTGGTAATGTATGATTGCCATCACCTGTGGTGAGCTAGTTAATTGATAAGAAAGGTGTTTCACCACAGGTGATGGCAATTATACATTACCAGGAAAGTCCAGGAACAGAGCATTTTCTCCCTCATGGAGGGGGTCAGGAAGGCAAGTATGCATAAGAGAGGTGAGCAAAGGTTGTTCAACATATACTGCTATATTGTGAATCAAATCTAAAATTAGGAGGGGTGGGGCACTGCTGTGGGCATTGTGTGTGTAAGTGGCTCTGCTATTGTGGGCATTGTGTGTGTAAAGGGCACTAGTATGTGGGGCAGGCAATGTGAATAAGATTGTGCTACTGTGAGGCATTATTTTGAATTGGGGGTACTTTGTGTGGCCACGCCCCTTCCCTGTGAGGCCACACCCCTTTCTGCGGCGCGCACGCCTTCGACACGTGCTAAGCGGGAGGGGTCGAGGGGGAGAGGAGTTCCCCCTCCTCTCCACCAGGACCACTTTAAGCCCTGGCTCCACCTGTGGGTCTTTTAAAATGTGTCAGCGAGTAATGAATACACCTGTTCAGCTGCTCAGTGACCTAGAAAACATCAACTGTTGGGGGTACTTGAGGACTGAGGTTGGGAACCCCTGGTGTAAACCATCGATGGTACACTTCTGCGCATGGGCAGGTGGTAGAGCTGGTTTGCGCATGCGCATAAGAGATCTGCCACCAGGTCAGTGTTTCTCCTTGTGGCGTATTACATCACCAAACATCAGGAGAACATACATACGTAGCCATGCTCATGTTTGCTGCGATGCGGCATGCTGCATTGCATGTTTGGCTGCGACAATTCACAGCTAGCAATTGCTCCATTAATTCCTAATGGGTTCTGTAACGCCATGCAGCATCGCAGTAAGATGAGCATGACTACATCTGTACACCGCAATACAGGCGTACAATGATAACAGCATCACCATTGTAATGGAAACATCAATAGAGGCAAACCATCAGTTTCCAGTGGTAATTCCCTGCCCTGTAAGTCAAATGTTGGGAAGGGGGTTCCAACGATGCTGCCCATCTTCTCACTTATACCCCTTTCAGACATACGACACAGGAATTTCCCTGCTCAGAGACGGGATTTTCTCTTTTGCAAAAACTACTCCACAGACCTGGGAATTTCCAGGATTGGCCCCTTTCAGACATAGCGGGATATTCAATTTGGTCCGAAGAGACATCGGGATTAAAAACCCCCGATGTTTCTTTGGGTGCTGCGGTCGGGCTATTTAATTAGCTCGGCCGGTAAAACCTGCTTTTTCATCCGTAAACACACAGGTTCAGTGAAACTGTTATCGGGCATTTTGCTTTGCCTGCCGGAGGCAGGTGAAGCGAAACCACTGATAAGCCGCGGCGCGCTCCGGCTTATCGTGGCTAATTATATAGTCCCTGGCAGCAATAATTATCACCTTGCACCATCGGGACAAATTGAATAACCCCCATAAGCTGTTTTTTCCAATTTTGAAGGCAGTGTCAGAATTTTAAGGGGTTGGTTTGCAGAATGGCAGTCTATTCACTGGTACCCTCTGGCACTGGCACACTTCTCTGCACAGCTCTGTGTTCCTCTCATGTGTGGCGTCTGTCCCTCGCTGGCTGCCGCCGATGATGTCATCAGCAGGCATCAGGCGGCCCTTCCTGGCCAATTAAAACTGTTTACAGGAGTAATTTAGACCTGATTGCTCGCCAGGGTTTGGTTGCACTGCTGCGATCAGATAGTCGCCACCCATAGGGGAGTGTATTTTCACTTTGCAAGTGTGCGATCGCATGTGTAGCAGAGCTGTACAAAAAAGTTTTGGTCAGTTTCTGAGTAGCTCAATCACTTCAGCCTGTCCAGGCCCGGAATTGACGTCAGACACCCGCCCTGCAAACGCTTGGACACGCCTGCGTTTTTCCAACCACTCCCTGAAAACGGTCAGTTGCCACCCACAAACGCCTTCTTCCTGTCAATCTCCTTGCGATCGGCTGTGCAAATGGATTCTTCATTAAGTCCATCGCTCAGCAATGATCCGCTTTGTACCCGTGTAACGCGCCTGCGCATTGCGCTGCATACGCATGCGCCGTTCTGACCTCATCGCAGCGCAGCGAAAAAACCTAGCGTGCGATCAGGTCTGATTGACCCCCTACATGCAGCCAGAGAGCAAATTCCCGGGTCGCATCATTCAGACTTAACCCAGGAAGAAAGACCGGGTAAAAACCCAGGTCAATTGCAGGGTTGGTGCCTTTAAGACATACCAAAATCCTGGGTTAATGCTCGTTCATGTGCAAAAACCTGAGATTTTTGAAGATGTCTGAAAGGGGTATTAGTTCTTCTACTGATTCCTTCTCTTCCCCCTAAATCCCCAAAGGAGGTATGTACACCAGATTGCAGGGGCGCTTTAAGAGAGGAGGAGGCCCCTGTGCTGCCTCCTCCATCAGGCCCCCTCCCAGGGCCGTTTCTAGTAGAGATGAGCGGGTTCGGTTTCTCTGAATCCGAACCCGCCCGAACTTCATGTTTTTTTACACGGGTCCGAGCGACTCGGATCTTCCCGCCTTGCTCGGTTAACCCGAGCGCGCCCGAACGTCATCATCACGCTGTCGGACTCTCGCGAGGCTCGGATTCTATCGCGAGACTCGGATTCTATATAAGGAGCCGCGCGTCGCGGCCATTTTCACACGTGCATTGAGATTGATAGGGAGAGGACGTGGCTGGCGTCCTCTCCGTTTAGAAATTAAAATAGATAGGAGAGTGAGAGTGAGACACTTCATTTACTTACTGGAGCTTAGGAGGAGTTATACTAGTGACTGATGACCAGTGACCTGACCACCAGTGCAGTTTTATAATTTATTATTATTTAATAATCCGTTCTGTTCTTGTTCTCTGCCTGAAAAAAACGATACACAGTGACTCAGTCACACTCACATACCATATCTGTGCTCAGCCCAGTGTGCTGCATCATCTATGTATAATATCTGACTGTGCTCACACAGCTTAATTGTGGGGGAGACTGGGGAGCAGTTATAGGTTATAGCAGGAGCCAGGAGTACATATTAAACAGTGCACACTTTTGCTGCCAGAGTGCCACTGCCAGTGTGACTGACCACTGACCACTGTGACCAGTGACCTGACCACACAGACCACCAGTATAGTATATTGTGATTGTCTGCCTGAAAAAGTACACTCGTCGTGTGACTTGTGTGGTGTTTTTTTATTCTATAAAAATTAAAAAACTCATTCTGCTGACAGACAGTGTCCAGCAGGTCCGTCATTATATAATATATACCTGTCCGGCTGCAGTAGTGATATATATATATTTTTTATATCATTATTTATCATTCAGTCTATACTAGCAGCAGACACAGTACGGTAGTTCACGGCTGTAGCTACCTCTGTGTCGGCACTCGGCAGTCCATCCATAATTGTATACCACCTACCCGTGGTTTTTTTTTTCTTTCTTCTTTATACATACTACATCTCATTATCATCCAGTCTATATTAGCAGCAGACACAGTACAGTACGGTAGTCCACGGCTGTAGCTACCTCTGTGTCGGCACTCGGCAGTCCATCCATAATTGTATACCACCTACCCGTGTTTTTTTTTTCTTTCTTCGTTATACATACTACATCTCATTATCATCCAGTCTATATTAGCAGCAGACACAGTACGGTAGTCCACGGCTGTAGCTACCTCTGTGTCGGCACTCGGCAGTCCATCCATAATTGTATACCACCTACCCGTGGTTTTTTTTTTCTTTCTTCTTTATACATTACATACTACATCTCATTATCATCCAGTCTATATTAGCAGCAGACACAGTACGGTAGTCCATGGCTGTAGCTACCTCTGTGTCGGCACTCGGCAGTCCATCCATAATTGTATACCACCTACCCGTGGTTTTTTTTTTCTTTCTTCTTTATACATACTACATCTCATTATCATCCAGTCTATATTAGCAGCAGACACAGTACAGTACGGTAGTCCACGGCTGTAGCTACCTCTGTGTCGGCACTCGGCAGTCCATCCATAATTGTATACCACCTACCCGTGGTTTTTTTTTCTTTCTTCTTTATACATACTACATCTCATTATCATCCAGTCTATATTAGCAGCAGACACAGTACAGTAAGTACGGTAGTCCACGGCTGTAGCTACCTCTGTTTCGGCACTCGGCAGTCCATCCATAATTGTATACCACCTACCCGTGGTTTTTTTTTCTTTCTTCTTTATACATACTACATCTCATTATCATCCAGTCTATATTAGCAGCAGACACAGTACGGTAGTCCACGGCTGTAGCTACCTCTGTGTCGGCACTCGGCAGTCCATCCATAATTGTATACCACCTACCCGTGGTTTTTTTTTTCTTTCTTCTTTATACATTACATACTACATCTCATTATCATCCAGTCTATATTAGCAGCAGACACAGTACGGTAGTCCACGGCTGTAGCTACCTCTGTGTCGGCACTCGGCAGTCCATCCATAATTGTATACCACCTACCCGTGTTTTTTTTTCTTTCTTCTTTATACATACTACATCTCATTATCAACCAGTCTATATTAGCAGCAGACACAGTACGGTAGTCCACGGCTGTAGCTACCTCTGTGTCGGCACTCGGCAGTCCATCCATAATTGTATACCACCTACCCGTGGTTTTTTTTTTCTTTCTTCTTTATACATACTACATCTCATTATCATCCAGTCTATATTAGCAGCAGACACAGTACAGTACGGTAGTCCACGGCTGTAGCTACCTCTGTGTCGGCACTCGGCAGTCCATCCATAATTGTATACCACCTACCCGTGGTTTTTTTTTTCTTTCTTCTTTATACATACTACATCTCATTATCATCCAGTCTATATTAGCAGCAGACACAGTACAGTACGGTAGTCCACGGCTGTAGCTACCTCTGTGTCGGCACTCGGCAGTCCATCCATAATTGTATACTAGTATCCATCCATCTCCATTGTTTACCTGAGGTGCCTTTTAGTTGTGCCTATTAAAATATGGAGAACAAAAATGTTGAGGTTCCAAAATTAGGGAAAGATCAAGATCCACTTCCACCTCGTGCTGAAGCTGCTGCCACTAGTCATGGCCGAGACGATGAAATGCCAGCAACGTCGTCTGCCAAGGCCGATGCCCAATGGCATAGTACAGAGCATGTCAAATCCAAAACACCAAATATCAGTAAAAAAAGGACTCCAAAACCTAAAATAAAATTGTCGGAGGAGAAGCGTAAACTTGCCAATATGCCATTTACCACACGGAGTGGCAAGGAACGGCTGAGGCCCTGGCCTATGTTCATGGCTAGTGGTTCAGCTTCACATGAGGATGGAAGCACTCAGCCTCTCGCTAGAAAAATAAAAAGACTCAAGCTGGCAAAAGCAGTAGCACCGCAAAGAACTGTGCGTTCTTCGAAATCCCAAATCCACAAGGAGAGTCCAATTGTGTCGGTTGCGATGCCTGACCTTCCCAAAACTGGACGTGAAGAGCATGCGCCTTCCACCATTTGCACGCCCCCTGCAAGTGCTGGAAGGAGCACCCGCAGTCCAGTTCCTGATAGTCAGATTGAAGATGTCAGTGTTGAAGTACACCAGGATGAGGAGGATATGGGTGTTGCTGGCGCTGGGGAGGAAATTGACCAGGAGGATTCTGATGGTGAGGTGGTTTGTTTAAGTCAGGCACCCGGGGAGACACCTGTTGTCCGTGGGAGGAATATGGCCACTGACATGCCTGGTGAAAATACCAAAAAAATCAGCTCTTCGGTGTGGAGGTATTTCAACAGAAATGCGGACAACAGGTGTCAAGCCGTGTGTTGCCTTTGTCAAGCTGTAATAAGTAGGGGTAAGGACGTTAACCACCTCGGAACATCCTCCCTTATACGTCACCTGCAGCGCATTCATAATAAGTCAGTGACAAGTTCAAAAACTTTGGGCGACAGCGGAAGCAGTCCACTGACCAGTAAATCCCTTCCTCTTGTAACCAAGCTCACGCAAACCACCCCACCAACTCCCTCAGTGTCAATTTCCTCCTTCCCCAGGAATGCCAATAGTCCTGCAGGCCATGTCACTAGCAATTCTGATGATTCCTCTCCTGCCTGGGATTCCTCCGATGCATCCTTGCGTGTAACGCCTACTGCTGCTGGCGCTGCTGTTGTTGCTGCTGGGAGTCGATGGTCATCCCAGAGGGGAAGTCGTAAGCCCACTTGTACTACTTCCAGTAAGCAATTGACTGTTCAACAGTCCTTTGCGAGGAAGATGAAATATCACAGCAGTCATCCTGCTGCAAAGCGGATAACTGAGGCCTTGACAACTATGTTGGTGTTAGACGTGCGTCCGGTATCCGCCGTTAGTTCACAGGGAACTAGACAATTTATTGAGGCAGTGTGCCCCCGTTACCAAATACCATCTAGGTTCCACTTCTCTAGGCAGGCAAAACCGAGAATGTACACGGACGTCAGAAAAAGACTCACCAGTGTCCTAAAAAATGCAGTTGTACCCAATGTCCACTTAACCACGGACATGTGGACAAGTGGAGCAGGGCAGGGTCAGGACTATATGACTGTGACAGCCCACTGGGTAGATGTATGGACTCCCGCCGCAAGAACAGCAGCGGCGGCACCAGTAGCAGCATCTCGCAAACGCCAACTCTTTCCTAGGCAGGCTACGCTTTGTATCACCGGTTTCCAGAATACGCACACAGCTGAAAACCTCTTACGGCAACTGAGGAAGATCATCGCGGAATGGCTTACCCCAATTGGACTCTCCTGTGGATTTGTGGCATCGGACAACGCCAGCAATATTGTGTGTGCATTAAATATGGGCAAATTCCAGCACGTCCCATGTTTTGCACATACCTTGAATTTGGTGGTGCAGAATTTTTTAAAAAACGACAGGGGCGTGCAAGAGATGCTGTCGGTGGCCAGAAGAATTGCGGGACACTTTCGGCGTACAGGCACCACGTACAGAAGACTGGAGCACCACCAAAAACTACTGAACCTGCCCTGCCATCATCTGAAGCAAGAAGTGGTAACGAGGTGGAATTCAACCCTCTATATGCTTCAGAGGTTGGAGGAGCAGCAAAAGGCCATTCAAGCCTATACAATTGAGCACGATATAGGAGGTGGAATGCACCTGTCTCAAGCGCAGTGGAGAATGATTTCAACGTTGTGCAAGGTTCTGATGCCCTTTGAACTTGCCACACGTGAAGTCAGTTCAGACACTGCCAGCCTGAGTCAGGTCATTCCACTCATCAGGCTTTTGCAGAAGAAGCTGGAGACATTGAAGGAGGAGCTAACACGGAGCGATTCCGCTAGGCATGTGGGACTTGTGGATGGAGCCCTTAATTCGCTTAACAAGGATTCACGGGTGGTCAATCTGTTGAAATCAGAGCACTACATTTTGGCCACCGTGCTCGATCCTAGATTTAAAGCCTACCTTGGATCTCTCTTTCCGGCAGACACAAGTCTGCTGGGGTTGAAAGACCTGCTGGTGAGAAAATTGTCAAGTCAAGCGGAACGCGACCTGTCAACATCTCCTCCTTCACATTCTCCCGCAACTGGGGGTGCGAGGAAAAGGCTCAGAATTCCGAGCCCACCCGCTGGCGGTGATGCAGGGCAGTCTGGAGCGACTGCTGATGCTGACATCTGGTCCGGACTGAAGGACCTGACAACGATTACGGACATGTCGTCTACTGTCACTGCATATGATTCTCTCAACATTGAAAGAATGGTGGAGGATTATATGAGTGACCGCATCCAAGTAGGCACGTCACACAGTCCGTACTTATACTGGCAGGAAAAAGAGGCAATTTGGAGGCCCTTGCACAAACTGGCTTTATTCTACCTAAGTTGCCCTCCCACAAGTGTGTACTCCGAAAGAGTGTTTAGTGCCGCCGCTCACCTTGTTAGCAATCGGCGTACGAGGTTACATCCAGAAAATGTGGAGAAGATGATGTTCATTAAAATGAATTATAATCAATTCCTCCGCGGAGACATTGACCAGCAGCAATTGCCTCCACAAAGTACACAGGGAGCTGAGATGGTGGATTCCAGTGGGGACGAATTGATAATCTGTGAGGAGGGGGATGTACATGGTGATATATCGGAGGATGATGATGAGGTGGACATCTTGCCTCTGTAGAGCCAGTTTGTGCAAGGAGAGATTAATTGCTTCTTTTTTGGTGGGGGTCCAAACCAACCCGTCATATCAGTCACAGTCGTGTGGCAGACCCTGTCACTGAAATGATGGGTTGGTTAAAGTGTGCATGTCCTGTTTATACAACATAAGGGTGGGTGGGAGGGCCCAAGGACAATTCCATCTTGCACCTCTTTTTTCTTTAATTTTTCTTTGCGTCATGTGCTGTTTGGGGAGGGTTTTTTGGAAGGGCCATCCTGCGTGACACTGCAGTGCCACTCCTAGATGGGCCCGGTGTTTGTGTCGGCCACTAGGGTCGCTTATCTTACTCACACAGCTACCTCATTGCGCCTCTTTTTTTCTTTGCGTCATGTGCTGTTTGGGGAGGGTTTTTTGGAAGGGCCATCCTGCGTGACACTGCAGTGCCACTCCTAGATGGGCCCGGTGTTTGTGTCGGCCACTAGGGTCGCTTATCTTACTCACACAGCTACCTCATTGCGCCTCTTTTTTTCTTTGCGTCATGTGCTGTTTGGGGAGGGTTTTTTGGAAGGGCCATCCTGCATGACACTGCAGTGACACTCCTAGATGGGCCCGGTGTTTGTGTCGGCCACTAGGGTCGCTTATCTTACTCACACAGCTACCTCATTGCGCCTCTTTTTTTCTTTGCGTCATGTGCTGTTTGGGGAGGGTTTTTTGGAAGGGACATCCTGCGTGACACTGCAGTGACACTCCTAGATGGGCCCGGTGTTTGTGTCGGCCACTAGGGTCGCTTATCTTACTCACACAGCTACCTCATTGCGCCTCTTTTTTTCTTTGCGTCATGTGCTGTTTGGGGAGGGTTTTTTGGAAGGGCCATCCTGCGTGACACTGCAGTGACACTCCTAGATGGGCCCGGTGTTTGTGTCGGCCACTAGGGTCGCTTATCTTACTCACACAGCTACCTCATTGCGCCTCTTTTTTTCTTTGCGTCATGTGCTGTTTGGGGAGGGTTTTTTGGAAGGGCCATCCTGCGTGACACTGCAGTGCCACTCCTAGATGGGCCAGGTGTTTGTGTCGGCCACTAGGGTCGCTTATCTTACTCACACAGCTACCTCATTGCGCCTCTTTTTTTCTTTGCGTCATGTGCTGTTTGGGGAGGGTTTTTTGGAAGGGACATCCTGCGTGACACTGCAGTGCCACTCCTAGATGGGCCCGGTGTTTGTGTTGGCCACTAGGGTCGCTTATCTTACTCACACAGCTACCTCATTGCGCCTCCTTTTTTCTTTGCGTCATGTGCTGTTTGGGGAGGGTTTTTTGGAAGGGACATCCTGCGTGACACTGCAGTGCCACTCCTAGATGGGCCCGGTGTTTGTGTCGGCCACTAGGGTCGCTTATCTTACTCACACAGCTACCTCATTGCGCCTCTTTTTTTCTTTGCGTCATGTGCTGTTTGGGGAGGGTTTTTTGGAAGGGACATCCTGCGTGACACTGCAGTGCCACTCCTAGATGGGCCAGGTGTTTGTGTCGGCCACTAGGGTCGCTTAGCTTAGTCATCCAGCGACCTCGGTGCAAATTTTAGGACTAAAAATAATATTGTGAGGTGTGAGGTATTCAGAATAGACTGAAAATGAGTGGAAATGATGGTTTTTGAGGTTAATAATACTTTGGGATCAAAATGACCCCCAAATTCTATGATTTAAGCTGTTTTTTAGGTTTTTTGGAAAAAAACACCCGAATCCAAAACACACCCGAATCCGACAAAAAAAATTCGGTTAGGTTTTGCCAAAACGCGGTCGAACCCAAAACACGGCCGCGGAACCGAACCCAAAACCAAAACACAAAACCCGAAAAATTTCCGGCGCTCATCTCTAATTTCTAGACAATTTGGCTCCCAGTGCGAGATTTAAAAATGCGTAAAAAGAAAAAGCATGCGCGCGCCGAAGGCGCGCGCGCTCCCGACAAGGGTGTGTGGCCTGATTAAAATGGGTGTGGTCTCATTAAAGTGGGCGCAGCCTTGTCTGATATCATCACACCCACCACAGGGGAAAAAAAATAAAAATAAAAAAAGTCCCCTTTTTACACATTACAGCAGGCAAGTGTCCCCATATTACACAGCGCGACAGGCAGGTGTCCCCATTTTACACAGCGCGGCAGGCAGGTGTCCCCATTTTACAAAGTGCGGTAGGCAGGTATCCCCATTTTACACAGTACGGTAGGCAGGTATCCCCATTTTACACAGTACGGTAGGCAGGTATCCCCATTTTACACAGTGCGGCAGGCAGTTATCCCCATTTTACACAGTGCGGCAGGCAGATATCACCATTTTACACAGTACGCAGGCAGGTGCCCCCATTTTACACAGTGCGGCAGGCACGTGTCCCCATTTCACACAGTGCGGCAGGCAGGTATCCCCATTTTACACAGTCCGGCATCCCCATTTTACACAGTCCGGCAAGCAGTTGTCCCCATTTTACACACTGCGGCAGGCAAGTGTCCCCATTTTACACAGTGCGGCAGGCAGGTGTCCCCATTTTACACAGTGCAGCAGGCAACCCCATAGGCAGGTGTCCCCATTTTATACAGTGCGGCAGGCAACCCCATAGACAGGTGTCCCCATTTTATACAGTGCGGCAGGCAACCCCATAGGCAGGTGTCCCCATTTTATACAGTGCAGCAGGCAACCCCATAGGCAGGTGTCCCCATTTTATACAGTGCGGCAGGCAACCCCATAGGCAGGTGTCCCCAATTTATACAGTGCAGCAGGCAACCCCATATGCAGGTGTCCCCATTTTATACAGTGCGGCAGGCATCCCCATAGGCAGGTGTCCCCATTTTATACAGTGCGGCAGGCAACCTCATATGCAGGTGTCCCCATTTTATACAGTGCGGCAGGCAACCCCATATGCAGGTGTCCCCATTTTATACAGTGCGGCAGGCAACTCCATAGGCAGGTGTCCCCATTTTATACAGTGCAGCAGGCAACCCCATAGGCAGGTGTCCCCATTTTATACAGTGCGGCAGGCAACCCCATAGGCAGGTGTCCCCATTTTATACAGTGCAGCAGGCAACCCCATTGGCAGGTGTCCCCATTTTATACAGTGCGGCAGGCAGGTATCCCCATAGGCAGGTGTCCCCATTTTACACAGTGCGGCAGGCAGGTATCCCCATAGGCAGGTGTCCCCATTTTACACAGTGCGGCAGGCAGGTTTCAAGTGGGGAGAAAGGAAGAGGGAGAAAGAGAGAGAGGATACTTACATCTTCCCGCTCTTCGGTCCCGCCGCCTCACGTCCCTCGCGCCGACCCCCTCCTCCTTCCATGCGTATCTCCTTATCTCCTCTCCCCGAGCGCTCCTGCTCGGGGGGGGCGGAGTTTCGCGGAATGACGCGTTTGCGTCGTGACGTCACGACGCAAACGCGTCATTCCGCGAAACTCCGCCCCCCGAGCAGGAGCGCTCGGGGAGAGGAGATAAGGAGTCACAAAGTGCCGCGGCGGGCGCCCCGTGCGGTTGCACGGCTCGCCCGCCGCTTGAAACGGCACTGCCCCCTCCTCTCTGCCAGCAGCGCTGAGTGTCTGAGCCCTAGAGGGCTCAGACTCTACTGTGCATACGCAGATCTCCGGGAAAATGGTGCAGCGGCCATTTCCCCCGACTCTACTGTGAATGCGCAGATCTCCGAGAAAATGGTGCAGCGGTCATTTCCCCTATGATTTCTTTACTGCGCATGTGCAGAACTCCGTGAAAATTCCCGCTGCGCCATTTTCACAGAGTTTTAACAGTGCTGCTGATGTTGGCGCAAGACTGTGGAGGGGTAGGTATTCCAAAAATGGGTGCAGCATGTGCGGTGTGGGCCCACCCAGGACTCAGGGGCTCATGTGCAGCGCACATACTGCACCCATTATAGATACCATACGCCAGTGCCAGATTGGCTCTCCATGCTGCAAAAACACAAGAAAGGGTAGCAGGGTTTCCCATGAGAATACTGGTGGTCATTCCGAGTTGTAAATTTCGGTAAATTTATTCGCATCGCAGCGATTTTCCGCTTAGTGCGCATGCGCAATGTTTGCACTGCGACTGCGCCAAGTAAATTTGCTATGCAGTTAGGTATTTTACTCACGGTTTTTTCATCGTTCTGGCGATCGTAATGTGATTGACAGGAAGTGGGTGTTACTGGGCGGAAACTGGCCGTTTTATGGGTGTGTGCGAAAAAACGCTGCAGTTTCTGGGAAAAACGCGGGAGTGGCTGGGCGAACGCTGGGTGTGTTTGTGACGTCAAACCAGGAACGACAAGCACTGAACTGATCGCAGATGCCGAGTAAGTCTGGAGCTACTCAGAAACTGCTAAGAGGTGTGTAATCGCAATTTTGAGAATCTTTCGTTCGCAATTTTAAGAAGCTAAGATTCACTCCCAGTAGGCGGCGGCTTAGCGTGTGCAATGCTGCTAAAAGCAGCTTGCGAGCGAACAACTCGGAATGAGGGCCACTGGTAGATCACAATCAATGTTTTGTCATGTCAGTTCTAAAGCAACAAGGTCCATGTCATGAGACAGTGACATTATCACTGTACTGTGTATGTCTCAGAGGAACTGTGGGATCCAGGGCGTGCAGCTGTCAGGCTGCCAGAAGAGGCGTGGCTAATCCTAGACACTCCCACATGTTCCCAGTTACTGCCTCACACAGTGCAAGAGTCACTGGGATTCCTAGAAGAATGACCGGAGATAGGAGTCTTTCCATCTTCCTCCTCTTTATGCTGCAGTTCCCCCTTCTGCAGGGAGCCAAGATCTTGACAATATGTTTTGTGGGTGAGTTAGTATAATATAAATAGGTGATAAGGAGTTGTTTGTTAGTGTGTGTGTATATATATATAGCACTTATTTCAACACTAACACATTATGTTTCGCTAACTTCAGACATGTCCCAGGAATGCAGCTGAGCCACAATACATGTGAATACGTTTATTAGATAAATACATGAATAGTGGGCAGGAAAGCTGCCAGATTGCTGCAATAGAAGCTACTATGCTAAACGTACTCCTGCAATATTATACTAGTTACAGCAGTTGGGGGATAAGTTTATTCAGCAACGATTTTCTGGGGATTTGAAATACACAATGCTGATATTGTCATAATATGGACATTCTGAAAAGGCAGCACAATGACGACAGCCCATGTTAGCATACCTCCCCCAACATGACCCTCTCCAGGAGGGACACAATGCTCTGCTCCTGGACTTTCTGCTTAATTTATGATTGCCATTGCCTGTGCTGAGACACCTTTCTTATCCTGCAACCTGTTTAACACAGGTGCAGGCAATCATACATTAAGAGAAAAGTCCATAAGCAGAGCATTGTGTCCCTCCTGGAGGGGGTCATGTTGGGAGGTATGTGTTAAGCCCCGTACACACAGGGAGATGTGTGCTGAGCGATCTATCAGTGCCCGCTTAGCACAGCATGCGCAGATTAGCCCCGTTTTGCCATGATCGCTGCGCTGCGAAAATCCGTAGCGAGCGATCAACTCGGAATGAGGGCCATTATAACTTACTGCTAACTCTGCGTTTTAGCTGGAGATAGTGTTCTCCATATTACATTTGCTCCATAGACTCTAAAGTTCTGATCATGAGGGGAAATATTGTATGTGCCTATGCCATACTCGCCAACATTCTGGCTGACCCCTCTGGTGCGGCATGAGCGGGCGTGACATTAGTCAATGGCACTATATAGGTGCGGAACAGGGGCAAGACCGTGTGATCACGTTAGCGTAGCCCCGCCTCCTCCATTCAATGCTGAGTGTTGCTGGCATAGTGGGGCAGGGAACTGGGCCACAATGACACGACCACCCACTTTAAACAGTTGCAGGGGGCCATTTGCGGGAACCTCCCTGCCATTCTGGGAGAGTAAGCAAGTATGTCCAATGCACAGCAGACTTCCTGTTAGTAACCTATTGTATGACTCTGCAGCCAGCCTGACATGTCTGATAACAGAGAGCAGTAACATGTACGTGACATAAAAGCAGTACGGATGGTGTAATGATTAGCATTATTGCCTCACAGCACTGAGGTCATGGGTTCAATTCCCACCATGGCCCTCACTGTGCGGAGTTTGTATATTCTCTCCGTACTTGCGTGGGTTTACTCCGGGTACTCCGGTTTCTTCCCACAATCCAAAAATATACTGGTAGGCAGTGCCGGCCCTAACCAATATGATGCCCTAGGCAAAATTTTGGCTGGTGCCCCCTAGAACCACTGCTGGTTCCACCTCTGACCTTGCACCTCTTTCCCAGCACCATCACCCCTCACCCATAGCAGTCCTTATTTTGGTGTTTGTACCTCCTATATTTTAAATAGGAACAGTTCGCACATTTGGCGCACAGCCCAAAAAGGGGTATATTTTTGCTGGCAAGGAGCATGGCCACACAATAGTAACCCCAATTCCAATTACGCCACACAGTACTGCAACTTTATTCACATTTTATCATGCAATAGTGTCCATAATTCATATTACATGCCACGGTAGTATCACTTTATCTTATAAACGTTACTCCTCACAGTAGAGCCCCTTATTCACATTACATCACACTGAATTGCTCCTTATTCACATTACACCACACTCTATTGCTCTTTATTCACATTAGACGACACAGTAGTGCCCTTTCTATACGCAACGCCACATAGTAGAGCACCTTATACACATAGGGGGTAATTCCAAGTTGATCGCAGCAGGATTTTTGATAGCAATTGGGCAAAACCATGTGCACTGCAGGGGGGGGGGGGGCAGATATAACATTTGCAGAGAGAGTTAGATTTGGGTGGGTTATTTTATTTCTGTGCAGGGTAAATACTGGCTGCTTTATTTTTACACTGCAAATTAGATTGCAGATTGAACACACCCCACCCAAATCTAACTCTCTCTGCACATGTTATATCTGCCTACCCTGCAGTGCACATGGTTTTGCCCAATTGCTAACAAAAATCCTGCTGTGATCAACTTGGAACTACCCCCATAATGCCACACATTAGTAATGCATTTATACACATAATTCCACACAGTAATGCCCCTTACACATATGAGACACATTATTAATGTCCTTATAAACATAATGCGCCTTACACATTATGACAACCTTTATTAATGTCCTTTTGCACATAATGTCCCTTACACATATGCCGCACATTATTAATGCCCTTATACACATAAGGACACACATAATGTCCCTTACACATTTGCTGCGCATTATTAGTGCCCCTATACACATGACACACATACAGTAGTACCCTGTTACACATATTCCGCACATTATTAATGCCCATAGTGCCCCTTTACACATATGTTGCACATTATTAATGCATTTTTACATGACACACATAATGCTCCTTACACATATTCCAAACACTACTGAACAACCAACCCACTCACATGCACACAGCACTCACACTGCCACTAACACTGTAACCTCTGCTTGGATACAGATGTGTCCTCATAAATCTTGCCTCAATGCTAACGTTGGGCACCTTTTTTTTAATGAAAATGCATCTTATTTGCATTGCTATGTGGCTAGGATGCACAAGCAGCTTCTGCTGATTAAAATTATATGCAGCATGCTTGTATACTGTGCGAGACTGTGGCTGTATCTGCATATGAAATGTTACACACAGAATATAGGCATGCTGCATATCATTTTAATCAGCAGAAGCTGCTGATGCCCCTAGCCATATCAAATGCCCTAGGCAATTGCCTAGTTTGCCTATGCCCGGCTCTGCTGGTAGGTTAATTGGATCACAACAAAATTAACCCTAGTGTGAATGTGTGTGGGTGTACATGTGGTAGGGAATATAGATTGTAAGCTCCACTGGGGCAGGGACTGATGTGAATGGGCAAATATTCTCTGTACAAAGCTGCGGAATATGTGTGCGCTATATAAATAAATAAAGCAATAGAAACATCTTAACTTCTGTTACAGTATGACCAATTCTACATATATCTGTGAATGATTTACCTGTAGTAACATTCTTATTTTGGGTCCTTTAATCACAAGATGTACACACAAAACTTAGGTTAAAACTATTTGTAGCTCAATATGTTCAGCACAAAGGACAGGAGGGGGAGGGGGTTGTGTGTATTGGAAACACTGAAGCACATTGAAGTACAAGGTTCACAGCAGTGACATGCGGTCAGGGTAAGCAAGAGTGTCAGAGCCTCACCTGTCATACTCCAGTACACGCCGGAGTGCTGACTATAAAAATGATTCGAGTAACACAAATAAGATGTGTATAACTAATAAGTATCATCTTTGTATTATTCTAATCATTTTTATAGTCAAAACTACTCACCAAATTTGCAGCTCTCTGCTGGAAATACAATGCCTGTCTTGGAGATAGGGATGGCCATTTAACATCATCAATGGTCCATGACCAATGATAACTACTTTTACCATTGATGGTGTAGAAATAGATGTTTTCTCACCATTGATAATAAAGAGCTATTGAATCTTTTTTTCCAGGGTGTCGGAGATATGGAGCATAGCTCCGCCACCCAAGAAGCCACACCCCCAGATTCTGACTGGCCCATGTCTCACTCAATACTAAAGTAGGGATAACAACCGGTGGGCGAGACCATCGATAATTCCCTTACAGCTGGTTTCATACCATCGAGGTTATCCATCAATAGTACCATTGATGGATAACCCACTGATGGCCATCCCTAGTTTGAGAGACCAGGTGTGATGCCGCTATGAACTCAGCCTCCCCTCTGTGGCCAATAATGCGGCAAAGAAAGAAAGCGCAAGGGGAGGCAGCTATTCCGGAGGTATCTATAATCCCTTCAGTTAATGTACTCAGAAGTCATCAGACCATGTGAAGAGCACAGTACCATGGGAAATATATGATTCACAACAGCAGTGGGAGGAGCAAGGTTCAGAACATGGGACAGAAAGTGTATCTTCACGGGCTCGCTTCGCTTGCCATGATCCGGGACAGGTTTCTAAAGGGAATGGATGTTGACGAGGATAGTAAAACTGCTAGCCCACCAACCTTGCCCTGCTATCGCGAGTCACATGGTATTTCCCATGGTACATGGTCTGATGATGTCAGAGGTTACATTAACTAAAAAGGATCTCACCGCTACCTTACATCTGCCTCACTAAGGGTGTGTGGCTTGATGCAGTGTCAGGTGACCTATCCAGGAAGTTATGCATCACCCAACCAGGAGCGGCCAACATGAAAGCGAAGCTGATGATCAAGATGGCTAAAATGCAGGGGAACGTGCTGGTGGGTGGCTGCTGGGGCTGGGCAAGGGGGTCACAGGACTGGCCCACTTCCCTCCTGTGGGCAACATATACCCTGCCACAGGGAGGAAGCAGATAGTGCACACCATGTTTTATGTTGCCTCTGAGGAGGTTTTGTAACATGTTAAAATGTGTTATTTTATGGTGGTCACCAACTGTATTCCCTGTAGGCACGGCCGTGGGCAGCACTAGGCATGGCACCAGCTAGGGATAAGCATCAGTAGTTGTTGCCAGATAGGTAACTGTTCGCATAATATAAATTAGGAATATAGAGATTAAAGAAATTTCTCTGACGTCCTAAGTGGATGCTGGGGACTCCGTCAGGACCATGGGGATTAGCGGCTCCGCAGGAGACAGGGCACAAAAGTAAAAGCTTTAGGATCAGGTGGTGTGCACTGGCTCCTCCCCCTATGACCCTCCTCCAAGCCTCAGTTAGATTTTTGTGCCCGGCCGAGAAGGGTGCAATCTAGGTGGCTCTCCTAAAGAGCTGCTTAGAGTAAAAGTTTGTTAGGTTTTTTATTTTCAGTGAGTCCTGCTGGCAACAGGCTCACTGCTACGAGGGACTTAGGGGAGAGAAGTGAACTCACCTGCGTGCAGGATGGATTGGCTTCTTAGGCTACTGGACACCATTAGCTCCAGAGGGAGTCGGAACACAGGTCTCACCCTGGGGTTCGTCCCGGAGCCGCGCCGCCGACCCCCCTTGCAGATGCCGAAAAGTGAAGGTCCAGAAACGGCGGCAGAAGACTCTTCAGTCTTCATAAGGTAGCGCACAGCACTGCAGCTGTGCGCCATTGTTGTCAGCACACTTCATAGCAGCGGTCACTGAGGGTGCAGGGCGCTGGGGGGGGGCGCCCTGGGCAGCAATGATAGTACCTTATTCTGGCTAAAAATACATCACATATAGCCCCTGGGGGCTATATGGATGTATTTAACCCCTGCCAGGTCTCAGAAAAACGGGAGAAGAAGCCCGCCGAAAAGGGGGCGGGGCCTATTCTCCTCAGCACACAGCGCCATTTTCCCTCACAGAAATGCTGGTGGGAAGGCTCCCAGGCTCTCCCCTGCACTGCACTACAGAAACAGGGTTAAAACAGAGAGGGGGGGCACTTATTTGGCGATATGTATATATATATTAAAATGCTATAAGGGAAAAACACTTATATAAAGGTTGTCCCTGTATAATTATAGCGTTTTTGGTGTGTGCTGGCAAACTCTCCCTCTGTCTCCCCAAAGGGCTGGTGGGGTCCTGTCCTCTATCAGAGCATTCCCTGTGTGTGTGCTGTGTGTCGGTACGTGTGTGTCGACATGTATGAGGACGATGTTGGTGAGGAGGCGGAGCAATTGCCTGAAATGGTGATGTCACTCTCTAGGGAGTCGACACCGGAATGGATGGCTTATTTAAGGAATTACGTGATAATGTCAACACGCTGCAAGGTCGGTTGACGACATGAGACGGCCGGCAAACAAATTAGTACCTGTCCAGGCGTCTCAAACACCGTCAGGGGCTGTAAAACGCTCATTTACCTCAGTCGGTCGACACAGACACAGACACGGACACTGACTCCAGTGTCGACAGTGAAGAAACAAACGTATTTTCCTTTAGGGCCACACGTTACATGTTAAGGGCAATGAAGGAGGTGTTACATATTTCTGATACTACAAATACCACAAGAAGGGTATTATGTGGGGTGTGAAAAAACTACCTGTAGTTTTTCCTGAATCAGATAAATTAAATGAAGTGTGTGATGATGCGTGGGTTTCCCCCGATAGAAAATTATTGGCGGTATACCCTTTCCCGCCAGAAGTTAGGGCGCGTTGGGAAACACCCTTTAGGGTGGATAAGGCGCTCACACACTTATCAAAACAAGTGGCGGTACCGTCTCCAGATAGGGCCGCCCTCAAGGAGCCAGCTGAGAGGCTGGAAAATATCCTAAAAAGGTATATACACAAATACTGGTGTTATACTGCGACCAGCGATCGCCTCAGCCTGGATGTGCAGCGCTGGGGTGGCTTGGTCGGATTCCCTGACTGAAAATATTGATACCCTTGACAGGGACAGTATTTTATTGACTATAGAGCATTTAAAGGATGCATTTCTATATATGCGAGATGCACAGAGGGATATTTGCACTCTGGCATCAAGAGTAAGTGCGATGTCCATATCTGCCAGAAGATGTTTATGGACACGACAGTGGTCAGGTGATGCAGATTCCAAACGGCACATGGAAGTATTGCCGTATAAAGGGGAGGAGTTATTTGGGGTCGGTCCATCGGACCTGGTGGCCTCGGCAACAGCTGGAAAATCCACCTTTTTTACCCCAAATCACATCTCAGCAGAAAAAGACACCGTCTTTTCAGCCTCAGTCCTTTCGTCCCCATAAGGGCAAGCGGGCAAAAGGCCAGTCATATCTGCCCAGGGATAGAGGAAAGGGAAGAAGACTGCAGTAGGCAGCCCATTCCCAGGAACAGAAGCCCTCTACAGCTTCTGCCAAGTCCTCAGCATGACGCTGGGGCCGTACAAGCGGACTCAAGTGCGGTGGGGGGTCGTCTCAAGAGTTTCAGCGCGTAGTGGGCTCACTCGCAAGTGGACCCCTGGATCCTACAAGTAGTATCCCAGGGGTACAGACTGGAGATTCGAGACGTCCCCCCCTCGCAGGCTCCTGATGTCTGCTTTACCAACGTCTTCCTCCGACAGGGAGGCAGTATTGGAAACAATTCACAAGCTGTATTCCCAGCAGGTGATAATCAAAGTACCCCTCCTACAACAAGGAAAGGGGTATTATTCCACACTATATTGTGGTACTGAAGCCAGACGGCTCGGTGAGACCTATTCTAAATGGGAAATCTTTGAACACTTACATACAAAGGTTCAAATCAAGATGGAGTCACTCAGAGCAGTGATAGCGAACCAGGAAGAAGGGGACTATATGGTGTCCCTGGACATCAAGGATGTTTACCTCCATGTCCCAAATTGCCCTTCTCACCAAGGGTACCTCAGGTTCGTGGTACGGAACTGTCACTATCAGTTTCAGACGCTGCCGTTTGGATTGTCCACGGCACCCCGGGTCTTTACCAAAGTAATGGCCGAAATGATGATTCTTCTTCGAAGAAAAGGCGTCTTGGACGGTCTCCTGATAAGGGCAAGGTCCAGAGAACAGTTGGAAGTCGGAGTAGCACTATCTCAAGTAGTTCTACGACAGCACGGGTGGATTCTAAATATCCAAAATCGCAGCCGTTTCCGACGACACGTCTGCTGTTCCTAGGGATGGTTCTGGACACAGTCCAGAAAAAGGTGTTTCTCCCGGAGGAGAAAGCCAGGGAGTTATCCGAGCTAGTCAGGAACCTCCTAAAACCAGGAAAAGTGTCAGTGCATCATTGCACAAGAGTCCTGGGAAAAATGGTGGCTTATTACGAAGCGATTCCATTCGGCAGATTCCACGCAAGAACTTTTCAGTGGGATCTGCTGGACAAATGGTCCGGATCGCATTTTCAGATGCATCAGCGGATAACCCTATCTCCAAGGACAAGGGTGTCTCTCCTGTGGTGGTTACAGAGTGCTCATCTTCTAGAGGGCCGCAGATTCGGCATTCAGGATTGGATGCTGGTGACCACGGAGGCCAGCCTGAGAGGCTGGGGAGCAGTCACACAGGGAAAAAATTTCCAGGGAGTGTGATCAAGTCTGGAGATTTTTCTCCACATAAATATACTGGAGCTAAGGGCAATTTACAATGCTCTAAGCTTAGCAAGACCTCTGCTTCAAGGTCAGCCGGTATTGATCCAGTGGGACAACATCACGGCAGTCGCCCACGTAAACAGACAGGGCGGCACAAGAAGCAGGAGGGCAATGGCAGAAACTGCAAGGATTTTTCGCTGGGCGGAAAATCATGTGATAGCACTGTCAGCAGTGTTCATTCCGGGAGTGGACAACTGGGAAGCAGACTTCCTCAGCAGGCACAACCTCCACCCGGGAGAGTGGGGACTTCATCGGGAAGTCTTCCACATGATTGTGAACCGTTGGAAAAGACCAAAGGTGGACATGATGGCGTCCCGCCTGAACAAAAAACTGGACAAGTATTGCGCCAGGTCAAAAGACCTCAGGCAATAGCTGTGGACGTTCTGGTAACACCGTGGGTGTACCAGTCGGTGTATGTCTTCCCTCCTCTGCTTCTCATACCCAAGGTATTGAGAATTATAAGACGTAGAGGAGTAAGAACTATACTCGTGGCTCCGGATTGGCCAAGAAGGACTTGGTACCCGGAACTTCAAGAGATGCTCACAGAGGACTCATGGCCTCTGCCGCTAAGAAGGGACTTGCTTCAGCAAGTACCATGTCTGTTCCAAGACTTACCGCGGCTGCGTTTGACGGCATGGCGGTTGAACGCCGGATCCTAAGGGAAAAAGGCATTCCAGAAGAGGTCATTCCTACCCTGGGCAAAGCCAGGAAGGAGGTGACCGCACAACATTATCACCACATGTGGCGAAAATATGTTGCGTGGTGTGAGGCCAGGAAGGCCCCATGAAGAAATTTCAACTCGGTCGTTTCCTGCATTTCCTGCAAACAGGAGTGTCTATGGGCCTCAAATTGGGGTCCATTAAGGTTCAAATTTCGGCACTGTCGATTTTCTTCCAGAAAGAATTGGCTTCAGTTCCTGAAGTCCAGAAGTTTGTCAAGGGAGTACTGCATATACAACCCCCTTTTGTGCCTCCAGTGGCACTGTGGGATCTCAACGTAGTTCTGGGATTGCTAAAATCACATTGGTTTAAACCGCTCGAATCTGTGGATTTGAAATATCTCACAGGGAAAGTGACCATGCTGTTGGCCCTGGCCTCGGCCAGGCGAGTGTCAGAATTGGCGGCGTTTGTCTCAAAAAAGCCCATATCTGATTGTCCATGCGGACAGGGCAGAGCTGCGGACTCATCCCCAGTTTCTCCCTAAGGTGGTGTCAGTGTTTCACCCGAACCAGCTTATTGTGGTACCTGCGGCTACTAGGGACTTGGAGGACTCCAAGTTGCTAGATGTTGTCAGGGCCCTGAAAATATAGTTTCCAGGACGGCTGGAGTCAGGAAAACTGACTTGCTGTTATCCTGTATGCACCCAACAAACTGGGTGCTCTTGCTTCTAAGCAGACGATTGCTAGTTGGATGTGTAGTACAATTCAGCTTGCACATTCTGTGGCAGGCCTGCCACAGCCAAAATATGTAAATGCCCATTCCACAAGGAAGGTGGGCTCATCTTGGGCGGCTGCCCGAGGGGTCTCGGCTTTACAACTTTGCAGAGCTGATACTTGGTCAGGGGCACACCCTGACTGAGGAGGACCTGGAGCTCTCTCATTCGGTGCTGCAGAGTCATCCGCACTCTCCCGCCCGTTTGGGAGCTTTGGTATAATCCCCATGGTCCTGACGGAGTCCCCAGCATCCACTTAGGACGTCAGAGAAAATAAGAATTTACTTACCGATAATTCTATTTCTCGTAGTCCGTAGTGGATGCTGGGCGCCCATCCCAAGTGCGGATTGTCTGCAATACTTGTACATAGTTATTGTTACAAAAATCGGGTTATTATTGTTGTGAGCCCTCTTTTCAGATGCTCCGCTGTTATCATGCTGTTAACTGGGTTGAGATCACAGGTTGTACAGTGTGATTGGTGTGGCTGGTATGAGTCTTACCCGGGATTCAAATCCTTCCTTATTGTGTACGCTCGTCCGGGCACAGTATCCTAACTGAGGCTTGGAGGAGGGTCATAGGGGGAGGAGCCAGTGCACACCACCTGATCCTAAAGCTTTTACTTTTGTGCCCTGTCTCCTGCGGAGCCGCTAATCCCCATGGTCCTGACGGAGTCCCCAGCATCCATTACGGACTACGAGAAATAGAATTATCGGTAAGTAAATTCTTATTATTATCTGAATGAAAATATCATTAATGATGAAAGGTGATTTTACCCATGGTGAATAGTATAGTGTATATATTTTATAGTAAGAAATAGATGTATTAGGTAAATGTTTAGGTGATTTAGGAAATACTGTTTTGTATATGTGTGCATATAGATCTGTAGAGGCATTGTGGACTGAACAGGTTTTAGGCCATACATGAGAACAGGTATGTGATGGAGACCTCTTTAGGTCACTTGGACACTGGAATTCACAGGTGTGCTTACAATTAGATTGAAATCAAGCTTCAGAACGCTTTTGGCACTCGTAAAACTGGTTTGTCTAAATTGTCCAGTACAGGCTAAGATAGGGATCATACTGTAAATTAGCTACTATTAAAAGAGATCACATCCATTGATAGAAGATCTGAACCACTTCAGGCAAAACTTCATCACAACAGAACTGAAAAAAGACATTCTGAATTTAACAGTACTCTCCATGCTTGAGGCAGGCTGGGCATCGCACGTTTTATGACACCATGCCTTCTTGAGCAGAGCATATTTTATGACCCCTTGGAATGTAAATGACAAACCTATAATTATTGCATTGAAAACACTATGAGAGTATGCCAGCAGATGGATAACTTATAGGTATGTATACATGAGTTAGAGCAGTCAGAAGTCAGGAGGAGGGGAGATCAGAAGATGAAGTAAGTCAGAGATCAGAAGATGAAGTAAGTCAGGAGAAGGAGAGAAGATGTGGAGTTAAGAAGAAGCTAAGTGCAGGAGGAGGAAGGAGGGATATTCACATATAAGGAAAGGATCTCTAGGATGGTAACTATATACTTGCAAGTATAAACTTTGTTAGCAGTTGTCTAAAGGAGCATATACACGGTGCGATATGCACTTAGCTTTCCTTGCGATTTTGACTATACAGGTTGAGCATCCCTTATCCAAAATGCTTGGGACCAGAAGTATTTTGGATATGGGATTTTTCCGTATTTGGAATAATTGCATACCATATTAAGATATCATGGTGATGGGACCCAGGTCTAAGCACAGAATGCATTTATGTTTCATATACACCTTATACACAGAGTCTGAAGGTCATTTTAGCCAATATCACTTGCTAGCAGTTTTTAGCAGCCATGCAAATGCATTGTCGCCGCCCAGTGGGGAGTGTATTTTCGCTTTGCAGAAGTGCGAACGCTTGTGCAGCAGAGCGCCTGCAAAATAATTTTGTGCAAAACAAGACCAGCCCTGTAGTTACTCTTCGTGATCGTTGATTCTAACGACGGAGGGACAGCTATTGACATCACACACCCGCCCAGCGAACGCCCAGCCACACCTGCGTTTTTTATGCCACGCCAGTGTTTTTCTAAGCAGTCCCTGAAAACGGTCAGTTTACACCCAGAAACACCCACTTCATGTCAATCTTCCTGCGTTCGGCCGTGCGACTGGAATGTTCGTTACACTCTGTGCAAACCCACGATGCTCATTGTACTCGTACGACGCACCTACTCATTGCGGTGCATGCGTAGAAATGCCGATTTTAGCATGATCGCTGCGCTGTGAACAACGACAGCTAGCGTTCAACTCGGAATGACCCCCTTAGTGCGTTAAACAAAGTTTGTGTACATACACACAATTCATTTATGCTTCATATACACCTTATACACACAGCCTGAAGGTCATTTAATACAATATTTTGAATAACTTTGTGTATTAAACAAAGTTTGTGTACATTGAGCCATCAGAAAACAAAGGTTTCACTATCTCACTCTCACTCAAAAAATTCCGTATTTCGGAATATTTGGATATGGGATACTCAACCTGTATAGTCAAAGTCGTAGGGAAAGTTAGTGCATATTGCACCGTGTGTACACAGCTTGCGATGCTGATGCGCGTTCCCGCGGATCGGCATTGCAAGAAAAAATAGACTGTGCAGGCAGCCCAACTTTGACTATATCGGCCGGCCCCGTCGAATAGTCAATGTCGGGCTGTGCGGCACATCGCGCCACGTGTACACAGTATAAGTTTGTTAAAGCGTTTCATGTTGTTCTATGTGCTATAAATTAAGGAAGCATAAACATAAATATTATTAGTGTATATCTTAAGATGTGTACATACGGTGAGATAAATCTGTAAGACAAAGACAAAATCTTAAGGAAAGTTAGTGCATATCTCAAGGTGTTAGGCAGCTTGTGATACCGATTCGATCCCAATGCGCACTCCCGTGAGGTCGGTATCGCAAGGCTAGATAGACTGTGCAGACAAGTCAATCTTGACTATCTAGTACAAAGTATAGTCAGAATTGGCACTTAGTCAAAATCGTACATAGACAAAATTGGAAGTACAGATAGTCAAAATCTGTGCTATCTGGATTCTGGGGGAGTTCAAGGGAAATCGCATAGTCACAATCGGGTACACACCTTTATTCTGTATAATTTGATTTCGCCTGTAAATAAACAATTGGATGATAAAAGCGGTTATCTCAAGTCTGAACTCTCTTTAAGGAATCATAACTTCATAATTTCATAAGTCATATGTATAAGGACTGCACAGTGGCGTAACTAGAAATTTTTCTCCCCCAAGCCAAAAAATTCTTCGGCGCCCCCCCCCTTCATGCTCCATAATTGGGAGCAAGAAAGGGATAAATCTGCGCGCGCCAAAAAAGGGGCGTGGTTTTGTAGGAGTGGGCATGGTTTCGCATAAAGGGGCGTGGCATTGCAGGAAAAGACTACCTTATACCCCAGTTTTGCAACCTGCACGACCAGACGTTGGCCACCACAGGAAAGAAAAATAATCCTGATTCATGCCCCTTACATTATTTGTCATTTTTCCTCCTTATAGTAATGCCCAGTATACATTATTCCACATACTGAAATGGCCCTTAGACATTATGCCGCACACAATAATGCACGACACAATATGCACACACTGTAATGCCCCTGACACATTATGCCACACACCGTAATGCAGGCATGTCCAAACTGCGGCCCTCCAGCTGTTGTGAAACTACATATCCCAGCATGCCCTGACACAGTTTTGCTGTCAGAGAATGCTAAAGCTGTGTCAGGGCATGCTGGGATGTATAGTTTCTCAACAGCTGGAGGGCCACAGTTTGGACATGCCTGCCGTAATGTCTGTGACACATTATGCCACACACCGTAATGCCTGTGACACATTATGACAGGAATCGCAATGCCCGTTATACATTATGCTACACACTGCAATGCCCCTGATACATTATAGCACATACAATGTCTGTGATACATTGACACACACCGCAATGTCCGTGATACATTATGCCACACACTACAATGCCCGATACATTATAGCACATACAATGCCTGTGACACATTATGCCACACACTGCAATGACCTTGAGACATTATACCACAATGCCCGTGATATAGTATACCATACACCGTAATGCCTGTGACACATACCGCAATGCCCTGCCTGTTATACCCTATGCCACACATCGCAATGCCCGTTATGTATTATGCCACACTGCAATGACCCTGAGACATTATACCACATGCCACAATGCCCGTGATATAGTATACCACACACCGTAATGCCTGACACATTATGACACACACCGCAATGTCCGTGATACATTATGCCACACACTGCAATGACCTTGAGACATTATACCACATATCACAATGCCCGCGATATAGTATACCATACACCGCAATGTCCGTGATACATTATGCCACACACCGTAATGCCCATTACACATTAAGTCCTACAGTAAGGCTTCTAATTACTTTTCAATTACCTGCTCGTTGTCAGGGGTTTCATGCACTGGGTGTCATGCTCGTTGCCAGGGGTTTCATGCTCTTGGTTCCATGCACGGTGCCAGGGGTTTTCATGCTCAGGGTGTCATGCTCGTTGCCAGGGGTTTCATGCACTGGGTGTCATGCTCGTTGCCAGGTGTTTCATCCACTGGGTGTCATGCTCGTTGCCAGGTGTTTCATGCACTGGGTGTCATGCTCGTTGCTAGGAGGTAGTCCTTGTTGCTAGGGCTGTGCTCCCAGTGCCACATATGTCCCCAGTGCCAGATATTCCCCCACGGTGCCAGGTACTTACATGCCCCAGTGCCAAATATAGCCGTCCCCCCCCATGTGCCAGGTACACATATACCCCCCCCAGTGCCACATATGCCCCCAGTGCCAGATATTCCCCCCCAGTGCCACATATGCCCCCAGTGCCAGATATGCCCCCAGTGCCATATATTCCCCCCCAGTGCCAAATATGCCCCCAGTGCCAGATATCCCCCCCCCCAGTGCCAGATATCCCCCCCCCAGTGCCAGATATTCCCCCCAGTGCCAGATATTCCCCCGTGCCATATTCCCCCCCAGTGCCAGATGTTCCCCCCCCAGTGCCAGATATTCCCCCCCAGTGCCAGATATTCCCCCCCAGTGCCAGATATTCCCCCCCAGTGCCAGATATTCCCCCCCAGTGCCAGATATTCCCCCCCAGTGCCAGATATTCCCCCAGTGCCAGATATTCCCCCAGTGCCATATATGCCCCCAGTGCCAGATATTCCCCCCCCAGTGCCATATATGCCCCAGTGCCAGATATCCCACCCCCCAGTGCCAGATATCCCACCCCCCAGTGCCAGATATCCCACCCCCCAGTGCCAGATATCCCACCCCCCAGTGCCAGATATTCCCCCCCAGTGCCAGATATTCCCCCCCAGTGCCAGATATTCCCCCCAGTGCCATATATGCCCCAGTGCCAGATATCCCCCCCCAGTGCCATATATGCCCCCCCAGTGCCATATATGCCCCCAGTGCCATATATGCCCCCAGTGCCAGATATCCCCCCCCAGTGCCATATATGCCCCCAGTGCCAGATATTCCCCCCCCAGTGCCATATATGCCCCAGTGCCAGATATCCCCCCCCCCAGTGCCAGATATTCCCCCAGTGCCAGATATGCCCCCAGTGCCAGATATTCCCCCCAGTGCCAGAAATGCCCCAGTGCCAGATATTCCTCCCTCCCCCCCCAGTGCCATATATGCCCCCAGTGCCAGGTATTTACCCCCCCCCCCCCCCCCCGCCGTTGCTTTTTGGAGGGACACGGAGGGCACAGCTCGTCTCTCCTGTGTCCCTCCTGCTGCATCATCTCCGACGGCCGCGGGTCTATTAGGGGGAAGTGCCGGTTCGTGAGCCAATTAGAGCTCACGGACGGCACTTCCCCCTATTAGACCCGCGGCCGCCGGAGATGATGCAGCAGGAGGGACACAGGGAGGCGTGCTGTGTGCCCTCCGTGTCCCTCCAACAAGCGGCGGAGGGAAGGAGACTGCAGACTGACATGCGGACGCTCGTCCGCATGTCAGTCTGCTGTAAATCAGTGGCGCCCCCGCAGCCCCTCGCCCCCAAGCCACCGCGAGGGCTGCGGGGGCAGTAGTTACGCCACTGGGACTGCATATATTTATCAGCCACTTAGTTTGTAAGCCTGACAAAATATATTTGCAGATATATATGATAAACACACAGTAATTAAAATATGTCTATATATTAATAATCATATATGATATATATTAAATATCAAAATAATATAGAATTTATAAATATGATTCCATAAATCAGTAGTAGTGGGCAATCATGATCAGTTTCCTGTGCATATGTGTGTGTCGATTACTCCCAGCGCTGTACTTTAAACAAAGGACAATTATACACAGAAAAGATAAAAATTTATAAATGTTTATTTTCTGGTACAAAAAGATATATATGTATATATATATGACTATAATAACCGTAGGGAATAGGTAAAGAATAAAGAATGATTCTGTATGGTACGTATAAAGAATAAAGAGTAATAGAAATATAAACTCTCAGTACAGATTAAGTATGGTTATATTTAAAAAAGATTTTAAAAGGTATACGTTCCTAATACCGGTACACAAACACAGTACAATAAGACAAAATAGACAACATATAAATAAAGAAAGGATAAAGAGTGAAGAAAAATATTAAAAATTATATATTAGACAGGTACAGTAGAAACGCAAGTGCGGTTTACTCTACTGACTGGTGCAGAATAAATGCCTGATAGTTTTGTCTCCGTTTCGTAGTGAAAGAAAAAGTCCTATTTGTTAAATGTATCAGATTCTGGATACAAAGTCTCTTTGTTTAGTTGTGAAAGAAAAGTTCTATTTGTCAAATGTATCAAATTCTAGATACAAAGTTTCTCCAGCCAGGGGATGTGGCAGTGTAATACCCCTTTTCCACTAGCTGTTTTTACCCGTGTTTTTGCACGGGGGCACGCATCGACACAGGTTTTTAGTAGGTGGAAACGGGTCAACACGGGTTGAGTGACCCGGGAATCCAACCCGGCTATTTACCTGGGTAGAACACGGTAATGACACGGATAACGGTGCAGTGGAAACGGTCATTACACGTGTTTTCAGACCCGAGTAACGCTCTGAGACGCTGATTGGTGCTTCTGGGGCACTGGAAGATGATGTCATCCCTGGGAGACACGCTGGGCACATGCAGGCACCACAGCAGCAAACAAACGCGGATGCACATCTATTGCAGCAGCTACAACACTACGCTGGGCACATGCAGGCATTGAGGTAGCATGCAAACAAAACACTCTGAAGTCACGCTGGGTACATACAGATATTTTTATTGCAAACAGTCTGCGACTCCCTGCTAGACACAGCTACTGCACCGGTATCCATTGCTGCAATGCTGTGAGCAGGCCCCACCCCTCCCTTTTGGTCCTTTTGATGACATCATCTTGATGAGACAGTAAAAAGTCCATTTGTAATGACAGCAATAGGCTTTTACAGAGCTTACCCGGGTTAGGTGGAAACAGATCAGACACGGGAATAACCCGTGTCGAAGTGTAGTGGAAACGGGGGAGCCGACACGGGTTGTAGCCGTGTTAAACATCCCGGATCGAACACGGTACGTAGGTGGAAAAGGGGTACTAGGCAGTAGCAGCCGATAAGGATAATCTCCACAGTGCACTCACCGCTGTAGAAGTCCCACTGGAAGACCGCTGGTAGTATCTCGTGCTCGAGGTTGAAAGCGGGTGTCTGCCGGCAGACAGATTAACTAAGCGACGGTGGTCAGCGCTTAGAAGCGTGTGTCCCAATCCGTGGCTCGGCGATCTACGCGTTTCGCCTGTATACAACAGGCTTCGTCAGGATGCCAGATCATTAATTTCCCTGTCTTCTTATTCCTGTCCTGTGCCCTTACTTGCGGTTCAAGTTTCAGCATCACTTCCACCATTACTGTGCACTGTATCTGTGATATCCTTGGAAGACTTCCCTGTATGCACCATATTACGGGGCAAGTCTGCATGTCATAATACAACTACATGTCATAATAAAACTTGTCCTTTGTTCTCAATACCTAGAATGATGAGAGACCCTCTCTCATGCTGCTCTGCCAGTGGTGAATAGATGCTGTGCACATGCGCAAAGGGTCTATTCACTTGCAGAGAGTGACAGATATGCCATCACAGAGCGCTGTCCATGCCCTCATAGTAACGAAAAACAGGATTTTAATACCTACCGGTAAATCCTTTTCTCCTAGTCCGTAAAGGATGCTGTGGTCCACTTCAGTACCATGTGGTATAGACGGTTCCGCAGGAGCCATGGGCACTTTAAGACTTTTTCAGAGTGTGAACTGGCTCCTCCCTCTATGCCCCTCCTCCAGACCTCAGTATAGGAACTGTGCCCAGGGAGACGGACATTTCGAGGAAAGGATTTACTTTTAAGTTAATGGTGAGATTCATACCAGCTCACACCTCAACCATGCCGCACAACATGGCATTCAACAAACCACATGCCAACCAGCATGAAACATAACAGCAACGTGATGAAAACATTTTTAACAAAATTAACAACTGCAGGTAAAGTACGCACTGGGCTGGGTGCCCAGCATCCTCTACGGACTAGGAGAAAAGGATTTACCAGTAGGTATTAAAATCCTGTTTTCTCATAAATCCTAGATGATGCTCGGGTCCACTTCAGTACCATGGGGTTATACCAAAGCTCCAGTACGGGCGGGAGAGTGCGGATGACCCTGCAGCACCGATTGACCAAACTGTAGGTTCTCATCGGCCAAGGTGTCAAACTTGTAAAACTTAGCAAACGTGTTTGCCCGTGACCAAGTTGCTGCTCGGCAAAGCTGTAATGCCGAGACCCCCCGGGCAGCCGCCCAGGATGAGCCCACCTTCCTAGTAGAATGGGCATTCACCGAATACGGCATCGGCAATCCTGCCGTAGAATGAGCGTGCTGAATCGTACCTCTGATCTAGCGCACAATAGTCTGCTCAGAAGCAGGACACCCAATCTTGTTGGGAGCATACAGGACAAACAGAGCCTCTGTTTTCCTTATCTGAGCTGTTCTGGCGACATAGATCCTCAAAGCTCTGACCATATCCAGAGACTTTGAAGCAGCGAATGTGTCAGTAGCCACTGGCACCACAATAGGTTGTTTTATATGGAAAAAAGAAACCACCTTTGGAAGAAATTGCTGACGAGTTTTTAGCTCAGCCCTATCTTCATGGAAGATCAAATAAGGGCTCTTGTGAGACAAGGCCCCTAACTCAGACACCCGCCTTGCGGATGCCAAGGCCAACAGCATGACCACTTTCCAAGTGAGAAACTTTAACTCGACCTCTTGGAGAGGTTCAAACCAGTATGATTTAAGGAACTGCAACACGACGTTAAGATCCCATGGTGCCATAGGAGGCACAAATGGAGGTTGGATGTGCAGAACCCCTTTCACGAAAGTCTGAACTTCTGGAAGGGAGGTCAATTGTTTCTGAAAGAAAACGGACAATGCTGAAATCTGGACCTTGATCGAACCCAATCGTAGGCCCGCATCCACACCCGCCTGGAGAAAATGGAGAAAACGTCCTAACTGAAACTCTTATGTTGGACCCTTCTTGGTTTCACACCAAGACACATATTTTCTCCAAATACGGTGGTAATGTTTAGACGTTACTCCCTTCCTGGCCTGAATAAGAGTGGGAATTACTTCTTTGGGAATACCCTTTCGGGCTAGGATCCGGTGCTCAACAGCCATGCCGTCAAACGCAGCCGCGGTAAGTCTTGATACACGCACGGCCCCTGCTGCAGCAGGTCCTTGTTAAGAGAAAAAGGCCGAGGATCTTCTATGATCAATTCTTGAAGACCTGGATACCAAGCCCTCCTTGGCCAGTCTGGGACAATGAGAATCGCTCGAACTCCTGTTCTTCTTATGATTTTGAGAACTTTTGGTATCAGTGGAAGCGGAGGGAAGACATATACCAACCGAAACACCCACTGGGTCACTAGTGCATCCACTGCTATTGCTTGAGGGTCTCTCGACCTGGAACAATATCTCTGAAGCTTCTTGTTGCGACGAGACGCCATCATGTCTATTTGAGGAATTCCCCAAAGACCTGTCAACTCTGCGAAGACTTCTTGGTGGAGGCCCCATTCTCCTGGATGGAGATCGTGTCTGCTGAGGAAGTCTGCTTCCCAGTTGTCCACTCCCGGAATGAAAATTGCCGACAGAGCTGTTGTATGTCTTTCTGCCCAGAGGAGGATCTTTGACACCTCTGCCATAGCCGCTCTGCTTTTCGTTCCGCCCTGACGGTTTATGTACACAACTGCTGTTACATTGTCCAACTGGATCTGTATGGGTTGATCTTGAAGAAGGTGTACCGCTTGTAGAACGCCGTTGTAAATGGCTCTCAACTCCAGAACGTTTATGTGAAGACAAGTTTCTTGACTTAACCATCTTCCTTGGAAGCTCATCCCCTGTGTGACTGCTCCCCAGCCTCGGAGACTTGCATCTGTGGTCACCAGGATCCAGTCTTGAATCCCGAACCTGCGTCCCTCTAGGAGGTGAGAACTGTGTAGCCACGACAGGTGCGAAATTCTGGCTTTGGATGACAGGATTATCCTCTGATGCATGTGTAGATGGGATCCGGACCACTGGTCCAATAGGTCCCACTGGAATACTCTGGCGTGGAATCGACCAAACTGTATGGCCTCGTAGGCCGCTACCATCTTTCCCAACAACCGAATGCATTGATGAATCAACACTCTCGTTGGTTTCAGAATTTGTTTGACCATTCTCTGGATTTCCAGAGCCTTTTCTACTGGAAGAAATACCCTATGTACTTCTGTGTCCAGTATCATCCCGAGAAAGGACAATCTTGTTGTCTGTTCCAATTGTGACTTTGGAAAATTTATGATCCAACTGTGATGTTGGAGTACTGTCAGGGAGACTGCAATGTTCTGCACCAACTTTTCCCTGGACCTCGTTTTTATCAGGAGATCGTCCAGGTAAGGTATTATATTGACTCCTTGCTGTCGAAGGAGGACCATCATCTCAGATAAGCTTGATGTGGAGGATAAATGGGAACATGTAAGTAGGCATCTTTTATGTCCACTGACACCATGAATTCCCCCCTCCTCCAGACTGGAAATCACTGCCCTCAGAGATTCCATCTTGAACTTGAACCTTTGCAGGTAGAGATTCAGATTTTTCAGGTTTAGAATTGGTCTGACCGAGCCGTCCAGCTTCGGAACTACAAATAGGCTTGAATAAAACCCCTCTCCTTGTTGTAACAAGGGAACCAGGACAATGACCTGATCCTGACACAATTTTTGTATTGCTGCTGCTACCACTTCCTTGTCCGGGATAGAAGCTGGTAAGGCCGATTTGAAAAACCGGCATGGGGGAACGTCTTGAAACTCCAGTTTGTACCCTTGGGACACTATTTGTACGACCCACGGGTCTAGGCCCGATTGAACCCAGAAGTGACTGAAAAGTTTCAGACGTGCCCCCACCTGAGCAGACTCCCGCAAGGGAGCCACAGCGTCATGCTGCAGGTTTGGCAGAAGCAGAGGTTGATTTCTGCTCCTGTGATCCTGGAGACGCTGTGGGCTTTTTTCCTTTTCCCCTTCCTCTACCCACAAAGAAAGGGGAACCTTTACCCTTTTTGTATCTATTGGGCCGAAAGGACTGCATCTGAGAGTGATGTGTCTTTTTCGTCGGTGCAGGAGCATAAGGCAAAAATGTCAACTTACCCGCGGTAGCTGCAGAAACTAAAGCATCCAGACCATCTCCAAACAAGGCCTCACCTTGGTACGGGAGAGCCTCCATATTCCTTTTGGAATCTGCGTCGGCATTCCGTTGGCGAATCCACAACGCCCTCCGTGCTGAGATTGCCATGGTAGCGGCTTTCGATCCCAAGAGACCAATATCTTTCATGGCCTCTAGCATATAAGCAGCAGCGTCTTTGATATGACCTAAGGTTAGGAGAATCTTGTCTCTATCTATTGTGTCAATCTCTGATGACAAGTTCTCTGACCACTTTTCAATAGCATTACAATAGCATTAGGTTTCAGAGTACTTCTCATTTACCGGCCATCTGGAGATGGAAAGATATTTCTACAAGAAATTGCAGACACTGTTGCTGGCCTGGTTCTGGAACATCAAAGATGGCTCATCCTCGGGGATTTCAATGCATGGGTGGATGATGAGCTCTCACGCCTTGGCCAAGACCTCCTGTTCACAATGAATGGTCTGGGCTTCACACAGGTCATTCCCTCTGCCACACATAAAAGTGGTCACACTCTCGACCTTGTCTTTCAGATTGGATTAGAAGTCACTGACCTAAAAATAAACCCAGTCATCTGGTCAGACCACTACTCCCTCTGGTTCTCAGTTGCAACCCCTCAAATAAGATCTCTGCCCGTGGAGTTGACCAGATATCGTCCAAGGAGGGGTATGACTCCCCAGGCTCTTGCAGCAAATCTGGATCTCTCTGCTATACTTGGTGCCTGTGAAGATCCCTGTTCCCTAGTCCGTTATTATAATAGGGATGTTATGGCTGCAATTGATATTATCGCCCCTGTGCGTTTAAGACCTCGTAAACCACAACGTCAAGCTCCATGGTTCGACAACAGTGTTAGTGAGCTCAAGAAAAGGGGGCGTAGACTGGAAAGACGATGGAGGAAGACTAACCTAGTGGATGACAAAATAAAACTAATAAAGCATAACGAAGAATATCAATCGACAATCACTCGTAAGAAAGCACAGTTCCTGTCAAATGAGATCACAGCAGCAAACAATAGGCCAGCTCAACTTTTCCGCACAGTGGAGATGCTTTGCAAGCCAGCATGCCTGCAGACTGATGAGACCCTCTCCCAGGCAAGATGCAATGAGTTTGCAAACTTCTTTGCAGATAAAATATCCACCATCCGGGCTGGAATCTCCACAGTGCCATCAAAGGAGTGCCAAACTACAAAGCCTGCCAATATAAGCTACCTGCCTTCATGGACCAGCTTTGACCCAGTGGATGTAAAGGACACTGCTGAAATTGCTCGGATTTTGCGTCCCACCACCTGTGATCTGGACCCAGCCTCAACCAAGCTTCTAATAGGTTGTATGGATATAATTGGTCCTGTCTTTACAAAAATTGTTCAGTGCTCTTTGCAGACAGGCATTTTTCCTGAACCCCTAAAGGAAGCAATTGGTAGACCGCTTCCTAAAAAAACCTAATTTAGATCCCGACTGCATGACCAACTACAGACCGGTATCAAACCTTCCTTTCCTAGGAAAGGTTATTGAGAAAGTCGTTGCAAATCAACTGGAAACCCGCCTGACAACCCATGATATTTATGATCCATTTCAATCAGGATTCAGGAGAAGACATAGCACTGAAACAGCCCTGGTGTGTGTGTTAAATGATCTTCTGATGGCAAAAGACAGAGGTGACTGTTCAATATTAATCCTTCTGGATCTCTCGGCAGCATTTGATACCGTGGACCATGGGCTTCTGATTGAGCGACTGATACATTTCTGTGGTCTGGATGGCACAGTCCTAAACTGGTTCAAATCATTTCTCACAGGCAGGTCACAGAGAGTATCATCTGGATTATACTCATCACCACCAGTGCCATTGCCATGTGGTGTCCCACAAGGTTCTATACTATATCCCATGCTTTTTGCAGTAAACATGCTCCCATTGGGCGAAATAATCAGACGCCATGGCCTGGTCTATCACTGCTATGCAGATGATACACAACTGTACTTGTCCATTGCTCCGGGCACTGATAACCCAATAGCAACCCTAAATGGCTGTCTAGCTGAACTACAGGAGTGGATGAGTGCCAGTTGGCTGCGACTGAACCCGGATAAAACAGAGGTCCTTATGATACGACCGCTACATCAAAGGACAAGACTGTAGCATAGCCAACCAACTGGACTTACACTCGGGGATTCAGAATTACAGACCAGTGATCGTGTGCGGAATCTTGGCGTTGTCCTGGATGGTGGCTTGACACTTAAACATCAGATATCAGCCACAATCAAATCCTCATTCTTTCACCTGAGGAACATAGCCAGAATCAAGCACTTAATTCCCTCAGATGATATGCCAAAAGTCATACATGCATTTGTATCATCTCGTTTAGACTACTGTAATGCCCTCTACCTTGGTCTACCAGCAAAAGAATTGCAACGCTTACAGCTGGTGCAAAACACAGCTGCCAGGCTATTAACCAACCAGCCCTGTTCTAGCCACATAACACCCATCCTCTACTCCCTTCACTGGCTGCCTGTAAGATGGCGAATCATCTTCAAGATTGGCTTACTGAGTTTCAAAGCATTACATGACCAAGGCCCAAGGTACCTGAAACCGCTTCTGACCCCATACTGCCCCACTCGATTACTGCGATCTGTAGATGAAGGACTTTTAGCAGTACCTAGAATCTACCGTAATTCATCTGGGGGTCGAGCTTTTAGTAATGCGGCTCCGACTCTATGGAACTCACTTCCCCGCACAGTGCGAGAGGCCCCAACTATAGAATCCTTCAAAAGTAGACTCAAGACTTTTCTGTTTACTCAAGCATTTCCATAGTGTCCCTTTTAGTATCTTCATGCTTCTGTATTTTATGAAAATGTACTTCATTATTTTCTGTACTATATTATGCTACGTATCTGTTAAGCGCCTTGAGTCCTATTGGAGAAAGAGCGCTATATAAATAAAATTATTATTATTATCATTATTACTCACCCACGCACAGGCAATGGTCGGCCTGAGTAATGTCCCATTGGCCACATAAATAGATTTTAACGTAGTCTCTAACTTGCTGTCTGCCGGCTCTTTTAGTGAAGCCGTCCCAGGCGCAGGGAGAATCACCTTTTTTGTTAACCTTGACAGAGCACTGTCTAAAACAGGGGGTGACTCTCACCTTTTCCTGTCATCTGCAGGGAAAGGGTACGCTACCCAAATTCTTTTAGGAATCTGAAACTTCTTTTCAGGGTTTGCCCAGACTCCCTCAAATAAACTGTTCAGTTCGTGAGATGGAGGGAAAGTTACATTATGTTTCTTTTCTTTATAAAAGTAAGCCTTCTCCTGTGGTAAAGGAGGTGGCTCCGTAACGTCTAAGACCTCCTTTATAGCCACAATCATGTATTGAATGTTTTTCGCTAATTTTGGATCTATTCCCCTGGAATCACTAGTGTCGACATAGGAATCAGAGTCCGTGTCGGTATCAGTTTGTACTATTTGTGCAAATTACCTTTTATGTGACCCAGAGGGATCCCCTGTGGCTGAAAAAGCAGAACTACTAAAAGTCACATCTTCCACGGATTTTCTCCAGGTTTCTGCATGAGACTCAGACTTATCTAATCTCTTACTGATATGATTCACACTATCACGTAATTCATTCACCTATTCAGGCTCATGGTGCGCCGGCAGTGCCACCACATTACAACTCTGTGTCCCTAAAATGGCTCCCTCAGGGAAAGAGCTCCCTGCCTCAGACATGCCACACGCGGGGAGGCGGTCAAGATCCCGCTGGACGGGATCCCGGCGGTCGAAATACCGACCAACACAATCCCGACATAGTCTCCCTCCGTGGTTGTCCACAACACCCATAGAGGTAGAATATAATAGTGTGCCGAGCGCAGTGAGGCACTGTGCCCGCAGCGTGGCGAGAGAAGCGAGCCCGCAAGGGGCCGCATTCCGCTCGCCACCCCTGTCGGGATTGTGTGGTCGGGATTCCGGCGTCAGTATTTCGACCACCGGGATCCCGTCCAGCGGGATTTAGTACTGATCCCCACACGCGTGCACAAACACACACACACACTCCGGGGCTTATAGGGGACAGACCCACAGTAAAATCTGTCAGAAGCACACAGAAGGACTTGCCAGTTCACAACTGAGCGCCAGTGACTAAAATCCCTGTGCATGTAAAATGTCTACAGAGACCTTTAGCGCTTTTACACTGCCAAATTGTATAAATAGAGCACCAATATATACTCGGCCCCCCCCTATTTTCACCCTGATACTTGTTTCAGAAGTGGAGGAGGACCAGCGTTTCTTCCCCTGCAGCCTGCCTGGAGAAAATGGTGCTGAGCAGTGTGCTGGCTGACTGAGGAGGAAGCCCTGCCCCCTGTAATGGCGCGTTTCTCCTCAGAAAATTTCAATATATTTTTTATACTGGCGGGGGCGTAGGAATGTGCCTCGGCATCATATGCTACCTTTAGCCAGTTTAGAGTAGGTTTCATGCTGATCAGGGCGCCCCCCCTGCACCCTGCAGTGCCTGTGTTATGGATAGCATGCTCGCGCAGCGTTCCCGCCCGCTGCGCGGTACATGTTGCCGAAACAATGACCGGAGAGCCTCTCTTCTGCAGACCTCCGGTAATACACTCACCTGTCTTCTGACTTCTGGCTCTGTTAGGGGGGTGACGGCGGGCTGTGGGAGTGAGCGCATAGCCGCAGCTAGTGTTCAGTTCCCTTCAGGAGCAAATCGTGTCCTGTCAGCAAGAAGCAGAGCCATGAAACTATTCAGGAAGTTGGTTCCTACTTCTTCCCCCTAAGTCCCACGAAGCAGGGAGTCTGTTGCCAGCAGTCTCCCTGAAAATAAAAAACCTAACAAAGTCTTTTAGTGAAACTCAGTAGAGCTCCACTAGAGTGCGACCAGTCTGCCTGGGCACATTTTCTAAACTCCGGTCTGGAGGAGGGGCATAGAGGGAGGAGCCAGTTCACACTCTGAAAAAGTCTTAAAGTGCCCATGGCTCCTGCGGAACCGTCTATACCCCATGGTACTGAAGTGGACCCCAGCATCCTCTAGGACGTATGAGAAACAGGGGCGTAGCTTGTGATTGCTGTACTTGCCGCAAGGCCATGCCCCCTTACCGTGAGGACACTCCCCCTAATTTCAGTAACGTGTCTCCGGTGTGCAAATATGTCACTCCTCGGAAAGTTGGGAGGTATGCTATATTTTTTTCCGTCCACTAGGGGGCACAGGATTCATTATGCTGGGTATAGGTTTGATGCGGAGGCATCTGGGCACCAATGGGTTACATTTCATTACCCAGCAATCCTCGGGCCTCCCGTCCCCTACATCCCGCCTCCCCGCCAGGGCCCACCAGTTTTTAAGTGGGTGCTGGCAGGAGCACCCATGAAGCGGAGCTAAAAAGCTCCAGGGTTACTTACAGAGCAGCGGTACAGGCGTCCAGAGGATGCCAGGGCTGTGCTCCATTACCCGGTGCTGGTGGCGTCAGTACTGGTGAGCGGGCTGGTGACTTCTGCCGTGGGACTCTATGGAGGCACACACAGCTAAGGAGCCCGCAGCCATGATCCAGAGCTGAGAAGTTAGAGCAGCTCTCCCTGTTAGACTGGGGGCTGTAGCAGCGGCGATCCACCCCAGCAGTGGAGACAGGGCCGGCTCCAGGCATGTTCGAATAGAGCAGGTGCGCGGGGCGCCACCCTTAATGGGCGTCGCCATATTCGTGCCTGGAGCCAGCCTGCAGCACTACCTGGCCTAAACTGTTGTGTGCGCACTATGTGCGCTGTGCAGCACCGGCGTCAGACGCCCGCGCAGTGCACATAGCGTGCACACAACAATTTTGGAAGAGTCCGCCCGCTCCCTCAGCAGCACTCCCCCTCCCAGCACCGCAGGTATTGTGGGGACAAATATGGATCGGGCACTGTGTGGGGGCATTTATGTATTGGGCAGGGCACTGTGGGGTCATATTTGGCACTGTGGGGTCATATCTGGCACTGTGGGGGCATTTATGTATCTGGCACTGTGGGGGCATATCTGCACTGTGGGGGCATTTATGTATCTGTCACTGTGGGGGCATTTGTGTATCTGGCACTGTGGGGGCATTTATGTATCTGGCACTGTGGGGGCATTTATGTATCTGGCACTGTGGGGGCATTTATGTATCTGGCACTGTGGGGGCATTTATGTATCTGGCACTGTGGGGGCATATCTGCACTGTGCGGGCATATATGTATCTGGTACTATGGGGGCATTTATGTATCTGGCACTGTGGGGTCATTTATGTATCTGGCACTGTGGGGGCATTTATGTATCTTGCACTGTGGGGGCATCTGGGGGAATTTATGTATCTGGTACTGTAGGGGCATATATGTATCTGGAACTGTGGGGACATATCTGGCACTGTGTGGCCATTTATGTATCTGGCACTGCTGGGGGGCATGTCACGTGTTGCTGGCACTGCTGGGGGGCATGTCATGTAGTGTTCCCGCTAGGCGTCTGTGGCTAGGCAATGTGTCTCAGTGCTCTGCCTGGCGCAAAGTGTCTAGGAGGTTCTACCTGGTGCAATGTGTATTGGCTGCACTACTGTGTGGTGTAATGCGAATTGCCACTATTATGTGGCCACGCACCTTCCCCACGAAGCAATGCCCCTAAATCTTTTCTGCGCGTCCATGCTTTGCCATGTAGGTAGGGGAGCACCAAGCATTACAGTATGTACATCATTTTGCCCTTCTAACTTAAAAATGTGCCCTCCCTGTGATCAGCACCCTGCCCTAAAAAGTGAACACTATCATGTGTAGCTGGCACTGCTGGGGGGCTTATTGTGTGTAGCTGGCACTGCTGGGGGGCATGTCATGTGTAGCTGGAACTGCTGCAGGACATGTCGTGTTGCTGGCACTGCTGCGGGGCATATCATGTCTATCTGGCACTGCACATGGGGGGGGGGTCATTCTGAGTTGTTCGCTCGTTGCTGATTTTTGCAAGGGAGCGATTAAGGCAAAAATGCGCATGGTACGCAGTGCGCATGCGCTAAGTATTTTAGCACAAAACTTAGTAGACTTAATCACATCCGAACTAAAAATTTTCATTGTTGAAGTGATCATAGTGTGATTGACAGGAAGTGGGTGTTTCTGGGCGGAAACTGACCATTTTCTGGGAGTGTGCGGAAAAACGCAGGCGTGCCAAGATAAAACGCGGGAGTGTCTGGAGAAACGGGGGAGTGGCTGGCCGAACGCAGGGCGTGTTTGTGACGTCAAACCAGGAACGAAACGGGCTGAGCTGATCGCAGTGTAGGAGTAGGTCTCGAGCTACTCAGAAACTGCTAAGAATTATTTAATCGCAATTCTGGTAATCTTTCGTTCGCTATTCTGCTAAGCTAAGATACACTCCCAGAGGGCGGCGGCCTAGCGTGTGCAATGCTGCTAAAATCTGCTAGCGAGCGATCAACTCGGAATGACCCCCATTATGTGTATCTGGCACTATACTGGAGGCATTGTGTGTAAGGAACACTACTGTGGCTGTTATGTGTAATGCTGCTAATTGTGTGAAAATATATTTATTTATAGTTTGATAATATGAAGTTCCGAGGCCACGCCCACTTTCCCACTTTTCAGGACACCTGTGCCTTTTCACTAGACCACCAGGGACATCGCGGCAGACACAGGCAGTCCCTGGAGGTTATGCACCCAAGGAGAGGGGAATAGTGGTCTGCGCCCCCCCCCCCCCCCTCCTTGAGCTGGCTTGAAACAAAGGCCCTCATTCCGAGTTGATCGCTCGCTAGCTGCTTTTAGCAGCAGTACAAACGCTAAGCCGCCGCCCTCTGGGAGTGTATCTTAGCTTAGCAGAAGTGCGAACGAAAGGATCGTAGCGCTGCTACAAAAAAAGATTGTGCAGTTTCAGAGCAGCTCGAGACTTACTCCTACACTGCGATCACTTCAGTCTATTTAGTTCCTGTTTTGACGTCACAAACACGCCCTGCGTTCGGCCAGCCACTCCCCCGTTTCCCCAGGCACGCCTGCATTTGTATCTGACATGCCTGTGTTTTTCAGCACACTCCCGGAAAACGGTCAGTTACCTCCCAGAAACGCCCCATTCCTGTCAATCACTCTGCGGCCAGCAGTGCGACTGAAAAGCGTCGCTAGACCTTGTGTGAAACTGCATCGGCTTTTGTGAAAGTACGTCGCGCGTGCGCACTGCACGCCATACGCATGCGCAGAAATGCAGATTTTTTTGCCTGATCGCTGCGAACAAGGACAGCTAGCGATCAACTCGGAATGACCCTCCTAGGCTTAACTGAAAGTCTCAGCAAAATTGCTACTCCCTCAGCTGGCCCCGCCCATAAAAGACTGGGTGGCCATTCCTAAAAATTACTGCTCTGGCTGGGGCACAGTGAGGGAGGTTTGGTCCTTGTCTCCCCTGTACATGGCCCTCTTTATTTTCTCCTGCCTGCATCTACAGGTCAGTTGAGTATTACTCTCTGTGTGTGTGTGTGTGTGTGTGTGTGTGTGTGTGTGTGTGTGTGTGTGTGTGTGTGTGTGTGTGGTTTACTATGTGAATATATAGCCACTTATACAACCATAGGAACTACTGTGGGTTTGGGTCTGTCTGTGTGTCAGTGATACACAGTCTTGAGATCTATCTGTCTGTCTATCTATCTATCTGAAAACCAGAGGGTGCTAAAGTTCCAAATGCGTTTGTCCACACAAAAGTCCAAAGGGATTATTTCAAAGACAAGTGTCCAAGTGTACAAATATGTTCTTGAAGGACTTGATTGGGATCCCGACCTGGAGTTGTTGTTGGGTAGGACTTTAGATCAATACTTGGTCGTACTCTGCTAGCTATTTATCTGAAAGATACCCTCACACCAAAGCATACACCAAAATAAGGCACAAAGGTCCTCAATTAAGAGGGCATCTGATATTTATTCTATAAAATATGTACAATGAAAATGTAAATCTCATAAAATAAGGTGTTTGACATGGGACCAATGTTACACCGGAACAGATATAGGGGCATATTCAATTAAGACTGAAACTGCCGTCTTGTCGAAAAGACGGCAGTTTTCGACTTTTTGAGGTCGGAAGGGGTTCCGACCTATTTGGTCTCGAGCATTTTTATTCGACAAGTCGGGGAATTCGACTTGTCGAACAGTACGTGATTCGGCGGTATAGCTGCCGATTCGCGTGCTTCTGAGGGAAATGGGGGCCAAATTCGACAGGTTTTGGCCCCGTTTCCAACCATCTCGGTTCGACTTAAAAAAAAGTCGAACTGAGATGTGAGACCCGAGAGGAGGAGAGGGGGAAGAGCCACGGGCAGACGGGGGAGAGCAGCGGGGAGACGGGACAGCAGCGCTACAGCACAGCGCTGCAGGAGGATGTATAATAGCCGCCGCTCGCGGTAGCATCCACCCGGCTCCAACAAGTGAGTTCCCGCTTGCTGGAGCCGGGTGGACGCTGCCGTGAGGTCAGACGGCTGTGCCACATCCTCCAGCAGCACTGCTGTCACCCATCTGCCCGCGGCTCTCCCCGTCTCCCCTCCCGCATCTCAATTTCGACTTTTTTAAAAGTAGACTTGAGATGTCATTGAATAGCCCAGGTCGGATCCATTCTGACAAATGAATGTCGGAATGGATCCGACTTCAATTGAATATACCCCATAGTGATGTGCAACCAACCACCCTAGGGTGTCAGCTCAGTGGTGGAGCAATGCACACAATGGGTCCAAACACCTTTATTTTATGATGTTTAAATTTTCATTGTACATATTTTTCTTTTGCAGGGGACACTCTCCTTGGGAGCGAGTTGAATAGGATTGTGGAGACATTAGCGGCTTCCAAGTCGGCATTTCTACCTTCTGCAGCTCCCACTTGGGCTTGGACTATTTTTCGCTCCTTTCGTACACAGGAAAGAGTCTGGGGTCAGGCTTCGTCAAGGTACCAAGCCCCTGCTAAGATGTCAAAATCCCAGTCTAAGCAGCCCTGGCCTACTAGACGTCCAGCTCCCAAGCAGACCTACAAGCCTGCCATCTGATGGAGCGGGCCTCCCCCTGGGGGATCCCAGAGTAGGAGGCTGGCTTCTGTCTTTTTTCCTCATTTCCCAGGGTTATGCCTTGGCATTTCAGAAGCATCCACGCCAGAGGTTTTTTACGACGGCTCTTCCAGGGGACCCTCAGAAGGCAGAAGCCCTGAGGGGGTCAGTATGTTCCCTCCTAGCCTCCAATATAGTTATCCCTGTCCCTCAGAACCAAAGAGGATAGGGTTACTACAGCACTCTTTTTCTGGTGCAGAAGCTGGATGGCTCTTACCGACTTATACTGAATCTGAAGTCTCTTAACAGGGACGGATTGGGATTGAACACCTGCCTGGGAAATTTATGGAAGTAGCCCTAATGGGGACGGAGTCTGTTGAGGGGGAGAAGTCTGTCAAGAGGGCGGGGACACTCCTCAGAGGTCCTGATTCTGAGATAGACACAGTTGGGGTCTCCTTTGCTTTACGTTATGCTAATGTTTACCTGCGACTTTATGCATATATGCTGCTACAATGACCTTCCCTGATGTACAGCTGTACGTCTGAATATACAAGGACTGATATCCCACTCTGTGTCTACTGACACTGCTGTCATGCCTTTACTCTGCTTCTGATTTTATTGATTTTTCATTCTACAAACCCCATTTATTTATTTTTAACCTTATATGTTTCAAAGTACAGGAAGGGGAAGAGACCTTTGGCCGGGGATAGCTGTGCTTGTAAACTTTCTCCAGGTCCCCCGTTGGTAGAACAGCTTCAACATTTTTTGCAGCTAGCGGCACCTGGAAGTCCTTTCTAGCCTAACTTCCGGGTTGCATTCCAATGAACCGCAAGTACTGGAAGCAGTGTGAGCCAGCCCAGCCTGAGTGTGAATCAGCCTAGCTGAAGGGGGTATGGGACCGGCTCATCGGAATCTGTCATGGTGTCCTGGTGGGCCAATCCGCCCCTGTCTCTCAACAAATACCTCAGGGTGCCAAGGTTCTGCATGGAATCTTTGAGATCAGTCATACTGGCATTGGAACAGGGGGACTGCCGCACACAGGCTCGGGTTTTCCCGCCTGACTCGGAAACCAGAACGAGGCAAAACGTCATCATCCCGCTGTCGGATTCTTGCGGGGTTTGGATTCCATATAAGGACCCATGCGTCGCCGCCATTTTCACTCCAGTCTCGAAGAGTGTAGTGAGAGGACGTGTCTCCGTCCCCAGTGTCTGTGTGGGGGCGGGAAAGTGGGGTGGCGATTCCAGTGCTGTCTTGTGCTGCTCAGTCCAGTGTAGTGTCTTAGGCTGCATGAGTCCAGCCAGTCACAGTGGTGGTGTCCTCTGCTGCTATATGTCCCCAGTGCTGCTGTATAAGTCCCTTACAGTGTCGCTGTGTTGTCTTGCATCAGACCAGGGGTAATGTCTTGTGCAGCATCAGTCCAGTGACTAATCACAGTGGTGGTGTCCTCTGCTGTCATATATCCAGTGTTACTGGCGTATAATTTCTGTGATACTGGCGTATAATTCCAGTGATATTGCCGTATAATTCCCGTGATATTGGCGTACAATTCCTGTGATACTGGCGTATAAGTACAGTCCAGCGGTACTGCCGTATAAGTCCAGTGGTACTGTCGTATAAGTGCAGCGATCCTGTCGTATAAGTCCAGTCCAGTGATACTGCCGTATATATTAGTGATGAGCGGATTCGGTTTTACTCGGTTCTCAAAACCGAATCTTATTGGCTATCCAAAACACGTGACATCAGTGAGCCAATAAGATTCGGTTTTGAGAACCGAGTAAAACCGAATCCGCTCATCACTAGTATATATATATGTATACCCTGTTGCAAAACGGATTACTGAGGCCATAACAACTATGCTGGTGTTAGGCGTGCGTCCGGTATCTGCCATTAGTGCAGTGGGACTGCAGTGCCAACCGTAGATGGGCCAGGTGTTTGTGCCGCACACTTGTGTTACTTAGCTTAGTCATACATTGCCCTCTTTTACTTCATGGCATGCTGTGCTGTTTGGGTACTATTATTTTTTTTTTTTTTTTAAGTGCTCTCCTGTCTGACACTGCAATGCCACTCCTAGATGGGCCAATTGTTTGTGTCGCTTAGCTTAGTCATACAGCTACCTCATTGCACCTCTTTTTCATCTTTGCATGATGTGCTGTTTGGGGCCTTTTGGTTTATATCTACCCTCCTGTCTGCCACTGCAGTGCCACTCCTAGATGGGCCAGGTGTTTGTGCCGCACACTTGTGTCGCTTAGATTAGTCATACAACCACCTCGGTACAACCTTTGGCTTAAAAACAATCTTGTGAGGTGTTCAGTTCAGAATAGACTCGAAATGAGTGGAAATTAATGTTATTGAGGTTAATAATACCGTAGGATCAAAATTACCCCCAAATTCTGTGATTTTAGCTGTTTTTATGTTTTTTTTTTCAAAAATCATGCAGATTCAAAACCAAAACCCGAAAATGGAATTAGAACCAAAAACAAAACACGAAAGCGTGATTTTGGCAAAACCAATCCAAAACCAAAACACGAAAATGGAATTAGAACCAAAACCAAAACACGAAAGGGTGGTTTTGGCAAAACCAAACCAAAACCAAAACATGAGCCGGAAATTAGAACAAAACACAAAACACGAAAGTGCCCGCCGCACATCTCTAGTGTTTGTGTGTGTGTGTGTGTGTGTGTGTGTGTGTGTGTGTGTGTGTGTGTGTGTGTGTGTGTGTGTGTGTGTGTGTGTGTGTGTGTGAATGAAGATACAGTTTCATATACTGTATTTGCGTCCGATTATTAACATGAATATTTAATGCTTATTTCCAATTATATCAATCTTTTTTTCTCTTTCTTCTTTCTATTTAGGTGGAAGTCATTATCTGTTGATGGATGAAATCTCCCGTGTTCTACATAGCAACGGCCATGACGTGCGAATGTTCCTCCAGTTCGGGGAGGGCATGCTCCCAGGTCAGAATACAGGAGAATAGGTTATAGTAAAGTTTTGCATTGAATATTACCTGAGGAAACGCTAGAACAGATACGTGAGATGTATGATTTGACAACTAAGGAACCAAAGTAAAAAAACAACACAGAAGTGGACCCCAGATTCACTAGCAAAACACAATGGGTGACTTGCAACTGTATTCCAGTATCCCGCAAATAGAATGTTTTAAGTACACAGCAAATCAACAAAAAAACTTTTTTTTTTTTAAATTACACTACATAATGGGATCTTTTTTTACATGTTTGCAGTTTTAAGGAAAAAACGGAGAGGGGAAATCTTGAGCACTAGATAAGAGTTTGAGTAGTGTAATTATAAGTATTAGTATCGGAATAATCCACTATATTGATTCGATTAAGTCCCAACAGAATGGGACACCAGGGTCTCATGTGGAAGTGCACCCCTGAGAAATAATTATTGATCACAGGGTTTAGGGAGAAAAAGATTCTAATCTTTGTGGGGGCACTCTTTTTAAACTATTTTAAAAATTCACTTGTAAAAAAAAAAGAAAAGAAAGTAATATAAAATATATATATATATACATATATATATATACACACACACACACACACACACACACACACACACACACAGACAAGTTGGCGGCACTCACGGGTCTTGAGCCAAAAAATAATCAGACGGACAGGGTCAGTGTTCAATGTTTCAGTCTGTTGACTTTTTTCAAGAACTTTTTGTTCTTTTGTTCTTGAAAAAGTCAACAGACTGAAACGTTGAACCCTGACGCTGTCCGTCTGATTATTCTTTGGCTCAAGAACCGTGAGTGCCGCCAACTTGTTCTTTTGTATGCTATGGAGTCCTCACAGATTCAAGGAAGGCACGCGGGCAAGTGGTTATGGGGTCAGTAATGGAGTGCCGACTTAATTCCACACATATATATACATACATACATACATACATATATAATTGTAAAAGTCAAATTGCTTTCTAACAAATACAGGTTGAGTCTCCCTTATCCAAAATGCTTGGGACCAGAGGTATTTTGGATATGGGATTTTTCCGTATTTTGGAATAATTGCCTACCATAATGAGATATCATGGTGATGGGACCTAAATATAAGCACAGAATGCATTTATGTTTCATATACACCATATACACACAGCCTGAAGGTCATTTTAGCCAATATTTTTTATAACTTTGTGCATTAAACAAAGTGTGTGTACATTCACACAATTCATTTATGTTTCATATACACCTTATACACACAGCCTGAAGGACATTTAATACAATATTTTTAATAACTTTGTGTATCAAACAAAGTTTGTGTACATTGAGCCATCAGAAAACAAAGGTTTCACTATCTCACTCTCACTCAAAAAAGTCCGTATTTCGGAATATTCCGTATTTCAGAATATTTGGATATGGGATACTCAACCTGTATTTAAAATGCCAGCTCTATTATATACTGTAAATGCCTGCGCATCTTATTACCATGTGCTATGAATGTGTGCTATACATCGCAAAAACACTACATCCCATAAGAGTAAATAATACACCCACACATTATCTGAGTTCCAAAGCTCGTTGATGTATATATTTGTTATTAAAAGGATATGTATTCAATATATCACAGTGTACAGTATATATATATATATATATATATATATATATATATATATAGTTACATGGTTACAGTTTATACAGTAAGCAGTTGTTACAATCTAATTCAAATACAGCCACAGCCAGCAATACAATTACCATATTTTGCTCAAATAAAGTCTCCACTCCATATCTCTCTCTCTCTCTCTCTCAGTAAAATCATGCAGCCACTGGACAGACATCATCTCCACCATCATCTGGGACAAACAGGGCCATGTGTGTGTGTGTTCAGCAATACACTGAGTCTCTTGGGGGCGTGCACAGATCTCTTGTGTCTAGGGGAGGGATCTTTCTCATTCATGATGAGTCATTGGTCAGTTCATATGCAAGCCTTGAAGACATCAAAAGGGCTGGCCTGAGTTTCCTGTCCATCACATGCTTTGAATGGAATGTCCATTGTTCTCATCAGAATTGTGGCTTTATATTCCTACATTCAATCATAACTACTCATGGCAATGTGCTACAACTTAATAACATCAAATGAATCTACACATTAATCTGGTTACTGTGACACCAAGCACAACATGTCCATCTTGCTCCGCTCCAATAATACACATACATGACGTTACTCCATTATATAATTTAAAACATTATGATGTCTGGCGCTTGATATGTTCAAATTATGTGCTGTATGAAATATGTGTTGAATATATCTTTGTGGCATGTCTGTGTAAATGCGTATGTTACCATATATTACTGTGCTCGCTGCACGTATTTGCAAGCTTAGCGACTTATAATGTGTGGAGTCTGTATGTTCTCTCTATGTAATAATTTTTACTTCGACATATATATATATATATATATATGTATATGTGTATATATATATATATATATATATATATATATATATATATATAGATACCAGGAAACTGAGCGGCACTCATAGACTTGATAACCCACTGATCACCGGCGTGGACAAAGAGTCATCTAGCCAGTGAAAGAAGGAATCTTTCACTGGCTAGATGACTCTTTGTCCACGCCGGTGATCAGTGGGTTATCAAGTCTATGAGTGCCGCTCAGTTTCCTGGTATCTATTTGATCTGCATGGAGCGAGCATCATAGCCATTTGAACTTATCGTTTGGAGTGCTGGTCATCCTCTCTAGTGTGTATATATGTATGTATGTATGTATATATATATATATATATATATATATATATATATATATATATATATATATATATATATATATCTTTATATATATATTATTATTATTATTATTAATGTACCATTATAGAGAACAAACGTAGACTAGCAATGACACAAAGGGGTCATTTTACTAAGGTGGGAGTTTTTTTTTTTTAGTACTGGTGATGTTGCTCATAGCAACTAATCAGATTCTACTTAACATTTAGCTGTTTCTAGGAGATAATAGAATCTACTTGGTTGCTAAGGGCAACATCACCAGTTCTAAAAACCTTCCACCTTAGTAAATTTACCCCAGTGATTTATTTACGATCCAGTGGTAGCAAGCAAAAATATGTTATCAATACAAGTGATAATTTACACTTGTGTAAGTGATACAGTAATTCACAATCCATTTAGTAGCCGTCACAGCAAATTTAGAATTATTTTTCTCTGACGTCCTAGTGGATGCTGGGAACTCCGTAAGGACCATGGGGAATAGCGGCTCCGCAGGAGACTGGGCACAAAAGTAAAAGCTTTAGGACTACCTGGTGTGCACTGGCTCCTCCCCCTATGACCCTCCTCCAAGCCTCAGTTAGATTTTTGTGCCCGGCCGAGAAGGGTGCACACTAGGGGCTCTCCTGAGCTTCTTAGTGAAAGTTTAGTTTTCGGTTTTTTATTTTCAGTGAGACCTGCTGGCAACAGGCTCACTGCATCGAGGGACTAAGGGGAGAAGAAGCGAACTCACCTGCGTGCAGAGTGGATTGGGCTTCTTAGGCTACTGGACACCATTAGCTCCAGAGGGACCGAACACAGGCCCAGCCTCGGAGCTCGGTCCCAGAGCCGCGCCGCCGGCCCCCTTACAGAGCCAGAAGCAAGAAGAGGTCCGGAAAAATCGGCGGCAGAAGACATCAGTCTTCAACAAGGTAGCGCACAGCACTGCAGCTGTGCGCCATTGTTACTCAGGCACACTTCACACTCCGGTCACTGAGGGTGCAGGGCGCTAGGGGGGGGCGCCCTGAGCAGCAATGTAAAACACCTTGGCTGGCATAAATACACCACATATAACCCCCAGGGCTATATGGATGTATTTTAACCCCTGCCAGAACTCACCAAAAAAGCGGGAGAAAAGGCCGCCGAGAAGGGGGCGGAGCCTATCTCCTCAGCACACGGGCGCCATTTTCCATCACAGCTCCGCTGGAAGGACGTCTCCCTGACTCTCCCCTGCAGTCCTGCACTACAGAAAAGGGTAAAAAAGAGAGGGGGGCACTAATTTGGCGCAGTTTTGATACTAACAGCAGCTATAAAGGGAAAAGCACATTTTATAGTGGTATTCCTGTCTATATATAGCGCTCTGGTGTGTGCTGGCATACTCTCCCTCTGTCTCCCCAAAGGGCTAGTGGGGTCCTGTCCTCTATCAGAGCATTCCCTGTGTGTGTGCGGTGTGTCGGTACGATTGTGTCGACATGTTTGAGGAGGAAAATGAGATGGAGGCGGAGCAATTGCCTGTTATACAGTTGTCACCCCCTAAGGAGTCGACACCTGAGTGGATGACCTTATGGAAGGAATTGCGTGACAGTGTCAGCTCTTTACGACAGACAGTTGACGACATGAGACAGCCGGCTACTCAGCTTGTGCCTGTCCAGGGGTCTCAAACGCCATCAGGGGCTTTAAAACGCCCGTTACCTCAAATGGCAGACACAGACACGGATACTGACTCCAGTGTCGATGATGAGGAGACAAACGTGACTTCCACTAGGGCCACACGTTACATGATTGAAGCAATGAAAAATGTATTGCATATCTCTGATAATACAAGTACCACTAAAAAGGGTATTATGTTTGGTGAGAAAAAACTGCCTGTAGTTTTTCCTGTATCCGAGGAATTAAATGAAGTGTGTGATGAGGCGTGGGTTTCCCCCGATAAAAAACTGATAATTCCTAAAAGGTTATTGGCATCGTACCCTTTCCCGCCAGATGATAGGGCACGTTGGGGAACACCCCCTAGGGTGGATAAAGCGCTCACACGCTTGTCTAAACAGGTAGCACTACCCTCTCCTGATACGGCCGCCCTAAAGGAACCTGCCGATAGAAAGCTGGAGAATATCCTAAAATGTATATACTCTCACACGGGTGTTATACTGCGACCAGCAATCGCCTCAGCCTGGATGTGCAGTGCGGGCCTGGCGTGGTCGGATTCCCTGACTGAAAATATTGATACCCTAGATAGGGACAGTATATTACTGACTATAGAGCATTTGAAGGATGCATTTCTATATATGCGTGATGCACAGAGGGATATTTGCCGTCTGGCATCAAGAGTTAGCGCGCTGTCCATTTCTGCAAGAAGAGGTTTATGGACGCGGCAGTGGTCAGGTGATGCGGATTCTAAAAGGCACATGGAAGTATTGCCTTATAAGGGGGAGGAGTTATTTGGGGTAGGTCTATCAGACCTGGTAGCCACGGCAACTGCTGGAAAATCCACATTTTTACCCCAGGTAGCTTCTCAACCTAAGAAGACGCCGTATTATCAGGCGCAGTCCTTTCGGCCCCATAAGGGCAAGCGGGCAAAAGGCGCCTCATTTCTGGGAGGGAGAGGAAAAAGGCTGCAACAAACAGCCAGTTCCCAGGAACAAAAGCCCTCTCCCGCCTCCGCAAAGTCCTCAGCATGACGCTGGGGCTTTACAAGCAGACTCAGGCACGGTGGGGGCCCGTCTCAAGAAGTTCAGTGGGCCCACTCGCAAGTGGACCCCTGGATCCTTCAAGTGGTATCTCAGGGGTACAAATTGGAATTCGAGACGTCTCCCCCTCGCCGTTTTCTAAAGTCTGCTTTACCGACGTCTCCCTCAGACAGGGAGGCAGTATTGGAAGCCATTCACAAGCTGTATTCCCAGCAGGTGATAATCAAGGTACCCCTCCTACAACAGGGAAAGGGGTACTATTCCACACTATTTGTGGTACCGAAGCCGGACGGCTCGGTGAGACCAATTTTAAACCTAAAATCCTTGAACACTTACATACAAAGGTTCAAATTCAAGATGGAGTCACTCAGAGCAGTGATTGCAAACCTGGAAGAAGGGGACTATATGGTGTCTCTGGACATCAAAGATGCTTACCTACATGTCCCAATTTACCCTTCTCACCAAGGGTACCTCAGGTTTGTGGTACAGACTGTCACGATCAGTTTCAGACGCTGCCGTTTGGATTGTCCACGGCACCCCGGGTCTTTACCAAGGTAGTGGCCGAAATGATGATACTCCTTCGAAGAAAGGGAGTTTTAGTTATCCCTTACTTGGACGATCTCCTGATAAGGGCAAGATCCAGGGAACAGTTGGAAGTCGGGGTAGCACTATCTCAGATAGTGCTGCGCCAGCACGGTTGGATTCTCAATATTCCAAAATCACAGCTGATCCCGACGACACGACTTCTATTCCTAGGGATGATCCTGGACACAGTCCAGAAAAAGGTGTTTCTCCCGGAGGAGAAAGCCAGGGAGTTATCCGAACTAGTCAGAAATCTCCTAAAACCAGGCCAAGTCTCAGTGCATCAATGCACAGGGGTCCTGGGAAAGATGGTGGCTTCTTACGAAGCAATCCCATTCGGCAGATTCCACGCAAGAACCTTCCAGTGGGATCTGCTAGACAAATGGTCCGGGTCGCATCTTCAGATGCATCAGCGGATAATCTTGTCACCAAGGACAAGGGTGTCTCTCCTGTGGTGGTTGCAGAGTGCTCATCTTCTAGAGGGCCGCAGATTCGGCATTCAGGACTGGGTCCTGGTGACCACGGATGCCAGCCTGAAAGGCTGGGGAGCAGTCACACAGGGAAGAAATTTCCAGGGCTTGTGGTCAAGCCTGGAGACATTACTTCACATAAATATCCTGGAGCTAAGGGCCATCTACAATGCTCTAAGCCTAGCAAGACCTCTGCTTCAAGGTCAGCCGGTGCTGATCCAGTCAGACAACATCACGGCAGTCGCCCACGTAAACAGACAGGGCGGCACAAGAAGCAGGAGGGCAATGACAGAAGTTGCAAGGATTCTTCGCTGGGCGGAAAATCATGTGATAGCACTGTCAGCAGTGTTCATTCCGGGAGTGGACAACTGGGAAGCAGACTTCCTCAGCAGACACGACCTCCACCCGGGGGAGTGGGGACTTCACCCAGAAGTCTTCCACATGATTGTGAACCGTTGGGAAAAACCAAAGGTGGACATGATGGCGTCCCGCCTCAACAAAAAACTAGACAGGTATTGCGCCAGGTCAAGGGACCCTCAGGCAATAGCTGTGGACGCTCTGGTAACACCGTGGGTGTACCAGTCAGTGTATGTGTTCCCTCCTCTGCCTCTCATACCCAAGGTACTGAGAATCATAAGAAGGAGAGGAGTAAAGACTATACTCGTGGCTCCGGATTGGCCAAGAAGGACTTGGTACCCGGAACTTCAAGAGATGCTCACAGAGGACCCGTGGCCTCTACCTCTAAGAAAGGACCTGCTCCAGCAGGGACCCTGTCTGTTCCAAGACTTACCGCGGCTGCGTTTGACGGCATGGCGGTTGAACGCCGGATCCTGAAGGAAAAAGGCATTCCGGATGAAGTCATCCCTACCCTGATCAAAGCCAGGAAGGATGTAACCGTACAGCATTATCACCGTATTTGGCGTAAATATGTTGCGTGGTGCGAGGCCAGGAAGGCCCCTACAGAGGAATTTCAACTGGGTCATTTCCTGCATTTCCTGCAAACAGGACTGTCTATGGGCCTAAAATTAGGGTCCATTAAGGTTCAAATTTCGGCCCTGTCGATTTTCTTCCAGAAAGAACTGGCTTCAGTTCCTGAAGTTCAGACGTTTGTCAAGGGGGTACTGCATATACAGCCTCCTTTTGTGCCTCCAGTGGCACCTTGGGATCTCAATGTAGTTTTGGGGTTCCTAAAATCACATTGGTTTGAACCACTCTCCACTGTGGACTTAAAATATCTCACTTGGAAAGTGGTAATGCTGTTAGCCCTGGCTTCAGCCAGGCGTGTCTCAGAATTGGCGGCTTTATCCTATAAAAGCCCTTACCTAATTTTTCATACGGACAGGGCAGAATTGAGGACTCGTCCTCAATTTCTCCCTAAGGTGGTTTCAGCGTTTCACTTGAACCAGCCTATTGTGGTACCTGCGGCTACTAGGGACTTGGAGGACTCCAAGTTGCTGGACGTAGTCAGGGCCCTGAAAATATGTTTCCAGGACGGCTGGAGTCAGGAAATCTGACTCGCTGTTTATCCTGTATGCACCCAACAAGCTGGGTGCTCCTGCTTCTAAGCAGACTATTGCTCGTTGGATTTGTAGTACAATTCAGCTTGCACATTCTGTGGCAGGCCTGCCACAGCCTAAATCTGTAAAAGCCCATTCCACAAGGAAGGTGGGCTCATCTTGGGCGGCTGCCCGAGGGGTCTCGGCTTTACAACTTTGCCGAGCAGCTACTTGGTCAGGGGCAAACACGTTTGCTAAATTCTACAAATTTGATACCCTGGCTGAGGAGGACCTTGAGTTCTCTCATTCGGTGCTGCAGAGTCATCCGCACTCTCCCGCCCGTTTGGGAGCTTTGGTATAATCCCCATGGTCCTTACGGAGTTCCCAGCATCCACTTAGGACGTCAGAGAAAATAAGAATTTACTTACCGATAATTCTATTTCTCGTAGTCCGTAGTGGATGCTGGGCGCCCATCCCAAGTGCGGATTGTCTGCAATACTTGTACATAGTTATTGTTACAAAAATCGGGTTATTATTGTTGTGAGCCATCTTTTCAGAGGCTCCTCTGTTATCATGCTGTTAACTGGGTTCAGATCACAGGTTGTACGGTGTGATTGGTGTGGCTGGTATGAGTCTTACCCGGGATTCAAAATCCTTCCTTATTGTGTACGCTCGTCCGGGCACAGTATCCTAACTGAGGCTTGGAGGAGGGTCATAGGGGGAGGAGCCAGTGCACACCAGGTAGTCCTAAAGCTTTTACTTTTGTGCCCAGTCTCCTGCGGAGCCGCTATTCCCCATGGTCCTTACGGAGTTCCCAGCATCCACTACGGACTTCGAGAAATAGAATTATCGGTAAGTATATTCTTATTATTTATATTACAGTAGTTCAGTATATAGTGTTACCCAGGTCATCCCTTGTCGTATGGGGAGCACCAGTATTTGCTATGAGAGTCAAATACTCAGTGTAGGGTTAATAAAGGAATTTATACACAAAGTACCGTCAAAGTATACAGTATATGGAATCCACACTGTTATACCCTTTTTCCACCAATATCCTGGATCTGTCCCGGGATTTTTTTATCAGAACAGTCCAGCAGCCAGTGTCCTGGAGGGACCAATCAGCGGCTTTTGCAATTACCTGCGTCAAAAAAAATGGGTAAGAGCCATTTCCACTGCAGTGTGACCGGGTTTTACCCGCCAAAAACCCTGCTTGATACCCAGGAAGATGCCGCGGGATCGGCATCGCAAGAAAAAATAGACTGTACAGGCAGCCCAACATTGACAATATCAAATAGTCAGTGTCTGGCAAACAGCGCATTGCGCCGTGTGTACACGGCTTTAGTTTGTGTAGTTTGTGCTATTGAGAAGCCAAATAATTGATAGAAAATAGGTATTCAGTCTGTGGTGGCTTTAAGCTGATTTGTACATATGTTACTGTACATTATGAAGAAATTACTTAAAGTACAACAAAAAGCCACACAATTGATAGAAAATAGACATGCAGTCTTAGGGGCCCATTTATCAACGAGTTATAAAACTCGTTACAAATGATTTATTTATTTATTAACAGTTTCTTATATAGCGCAGCAAATTCCGTTGCGCTTTACAATGTGAAATAACAATAACAAACTGGGTGATAACAAACAGTCATAGAGGTAGGAAGGCCCTGCTCGCAAGCTTACAATCTATAGGGAAATAGGCATGTGTACACAAGGAAAGGTGCTAACTATTGCATAGAATGAGAAGACGTGAGGATATGTGTGGATTGTGCAGAGTGGATGCAATTTGATAGGAAGGTTTATGAAAGTTATGTGAGCGGTTCTGGAATTTGATACGCTTGCCTAAGGAGGGGAGTTTTCAGGGAATGCTTGAAGGTTTTGAGAGTAGAGGAGAGTCTTATTGTGCCCAGTAGGGCATTCCACAGAGTGGGTGCGTGCAGCCCAATGAAAGTCCTGCAATCGTGAGTGGGAGCGAGTAATGAGTGTGGATGAGAGACGTGGGTCTTGTGAAGAGCGAAGAGGTCTGGTTGGGAGATATTTTGAGATAAGCGCAGTGATGTACGTTGGTGTAGTTTGGTTAATGGCCTTGTGTGTGAGAAATTATTTCTCTTACGTCCTAGAGCATGGGTCTTCAACCTGTGGCCCTCCAGCTGCTGTGGAACTACACATCCCAGCATGCCCTGCATCAGTTTTAGCATGCCTTAATAGCAAAACTGTAGCATGGCATGCTGGGATGTGTAGTTCCACAGCAGCTGGAGGGCCACAGGTTGAAGACCCATGTCCTAGAGGATGCTGGGGACTCCGTAAGGAACATGGGGTATAGACTGGCTCCGCAGGAGACATGGGCACTTTAAGACCTTTAATGGGCGTGAACTGGCTCCTCCCTCTATGCCCCTCCTCCAGACTCCAGTTAGATCCTGTGCCCAGAGGAGACTGGTCACACACTAGGGGAGCTCTACCGAGTTTCTCTAGAAAATAGACTTTGTTAGGTTTTTTATGTTCAGGGAGCACTGCTGGCAATATACTCCCTGCTTTGTGGGACTGAGGGGAGAGAAGCAGACCCACTTTCCTGGACTGATGAGCTCTGCTTCTTAGGCTACTGGACACCATTAGCTCCAGAGGGTCTGAACACTGGTGTCGTCTAGCTGTTCGTTCCCGGAGCCGCGCCGCCGTCCTCCTCACAGAGCCGGAAGATAGAAGCCGGGTGAGTATAGGAAGAAAGAAGACTTCACAGGCGGCAGAAGACATCAGAGCTTCAGAAGGTACCGCGCAGCGGTCGCGCTGCGCGCCTTTGCTCCCCCACACACACGAGGCACTGCAAGAGTGCAGGGCGCAGGGGGGAGCGCCCTGGGCAGCAAAGTTTACCTCATAAAAACGACTGGCAAGCTATATACACTGCATTGCAGGGTATTGAAAACCCCCACCAGTATAAATATTAGTGGGACCGAAGCCCGCCGTCGAGGGTGCGGGGCTTCGTCCCTCAGCTCTAACCAGTGCCATTTTTCTCCAAAGCTTGGCTGCAGAGACGCTGCTCCCGGACCCTGCCCTGATATCTACAAGTAACAGGGTGCAAAACGAGGGGGGGGGGGGGGGGGGGCACAATATTTGGTGCTGATTTGATATATATATATTATATACAGTATAAAACGCGCTATACAGGTCTGGGGTATTATTATATTTCAGACTGTGGCGGCGTTGGGTGTGAGCTGGCAAACTTCCTCTCTGTCTCTCCAAAGGACCTCCTTGTGGGTCTGTCCCCTATAATTCAGTGTGTGTGGGGGTGTCAGTACGTGTGTGTCAACATGTCTGAGGCGGAAGGCTATGCGAGGAAGGAAGATGAGCAAAATGTGACAGTGACTGCGTCGGCACCGCCGACTGCTGATTGGGTAGACATGTGGAATGTTTTAAATGCAAGTGTGGCTTTATTGCATAAAAGACTGGACAAAGCTGAGTCTCAGAACCAAGCATGGAGTCAATCCATGGATATTGCTGTGTCTCAGAACCCATCAGGGTCACAGAAACGTCCCTTTACCCAGATCGCAGACACTGATACCGACACGGATTCCGACTCCAGTGTCGACTATGATGAGGCGAGATTACACCCACGGGTGGCCACGAGTATTCAGTACATGATTGTTGCAATAAGGGCTGTATTACATATCACAGAGGACCCTTCTGTCCCTGACACAAGGGTCTGTATGTTTAAAGAGAAGAAACGTGAGGTAACGTTTCCCCCATCTCATGAACTGAACGCTCTATTTGAAAAGGCTTGGGAAACTCCAGACAAGAGGCTGCAGGTTCCCAAGAGAATTATTATGGCGTATCCTTTCCCCTCGCAGGACAGGTTATGGTGGGAATCCTCTCCCTCGGTGGATAAAGCCTTGACGCCGTTATCCAAAAAAGTGTCTCTACCGTCCCCGGACACGGCGACACTAAAGGATCCTGCGGACCGCAAGCAGGAAACCACTTTAAAATCAATTTATGCGACTACGGGAGCCCTCCTCAGACCAGCAGTTACGTCAGCATGGGTGAGTAACGCTATTGCAGCTTGGGCAGATAACTTGTTATCTGACATGGACACCCTCGACAGGGAAACTGTTCTGTTAACTTTGGGTCACATAAAAGACGCAGCGTTATACCTAAGAGAGGCTGCGAGGGATATTGGCCTCTTGGGATCAAGGGCCAATGCAATGGCAATTTTAGCTAGGAGGTCGCTGTGGACCCGTCAATGGACTGGTGATGCTGACTCCAAGAGACTTATGGAGGCTCTGCCTTACAAGGGTGAAGTGTTGTTTGGGGATGGCCTCGCGGACCTGGTTTCCACAGCTACCGCGGTTAAGTCTTCTTTTTTTGCCTTTTGTTCCCCCACAGCAAAAGAAAACGCCTCAGTACCAGATGCAGTCCTTTCGGTCTCATAAATTCAGAATGGGGCGTGGATCGTCTTTCCTCGCCAGAGGTAGAGGAAGAGGGAAAAGAACACCAGCTACGGCTAGTTCCCAGGAGCAAAAGTCCTCTCCGGCTTCTGCCAAATCCACCACATGACACTGGGGCTCCCCTGCGGGAGTCCGCACCGGTGGGGGCACGTCTTTGGCTCTTCAGCCAGGTCTGGGTTCAGTCGGACCTGGATCCTTGGGTGCTAGGAATTGTTACCCAAGGGTACAAACTGGAGTTCGAAGACGTGCCTCCACACCGATTTTTCAAATCGGCCTTACCAGCTTCTCTCCCAGAGAGAACAATAGTAGCAGCGGCAATACAAAAGCTGTATCAAGAGCAAGTGATTATCATGGTTCCTCGGTTACAACAGGGGAAGGGGTTTTATTCAACTCTATTAGTGGTCCCGAAGCCGGACGGCTCGGTCAGACCGATTCTAAACCTAAAATCCCTAAACCTGTATTTGAGGAGATTCAAATTCAAGATGGAATCTCTCCGAGCGGTGATCTCCAGTCTGGACAGGGGGGAGTTTATGGTCTCACTGGACATAAAGGATGCATACCTTCATGTCCCCATATACCCTCCTCATCAGGCATTCGTGAGATTCGCTGTACAGGATTGTCATTACTAATTTCAGACGTTGCCGTTTGGGCTTTCCACGGGCCCGAGAAATTTTCACCAAGGTAATGGCAAAAATGATGGTGCTCCTGCACAAGCAGGGTGTCACAATTATCCCGTACTTGGACGATCTCCTGATAAAAGCGAGATCAAGAGAACAATTACTGAAAAATGTGGAGCTCTCTCTGAAGGTGCTACGACAACACGGCTGGCTTCTAAATTTGCAAAAGTCACAGTTGGTTCCGACAACTCGGCTGTCGTTCTTGGGCATGATTCTGGATACAGAAAGACAGAGGGTTTTTCTTCCAGTGGAAAAAGCTCAGGAAATCCAGAACATGGTCAAGGCTCTGCTAAAACCAAAAAGAGTATCGATTCATCAATGCACTCGAGTGTTGGGAAAGATGGTGGCGGCCTACGAGGCCATTCCGTTTAGCAGGTTTCATGCAAGAGCTTTTCAGTGGGACCTACTGAACAAGTTGTCAGGGTCCCATCTCCAAATGCATCGGTTGATATGCCTGTCCCCCAGGGCCAGGATCTCTCTCCTGTGGTGGCTCCAGGGGGCTCACCTTCTAGAGGGTCGCAGGTTTGGAATTCAGGATTGGGTTCTTGTGACCACAGACTCGAGCCTCCGAGGATGGGGAGCGGTCACACAGGGAATAAACTTTCAGGGAATATGGTCAAGCCAGGAAGCTTGTCTGCACATAAATGTGCTGGAATTAAGGGCCATATACAACGGCCTGAGACAGGCGGAGCACCTTCTTCGCAACCTACCGGTTCTGATTCAGTCAGACAACGTCACAGCCGTGGCGCATGTAAACCGACAAGGCGGAACAAGGAGCAGAGCAGCAATGGCAGAGGCCACCAGGATTCTTCGCTGGGTGGAAAATCACGTGAACGCCCTGTCAGCAGTATTCATTCCGGGAGTGGACAACTGGAAGCAGACTTCCTCAGCAGACACGATCTCCATCCAGGAGAGTGGGGACTTCATCAAGAGTTCTTTGCAGAAGTGACAAGTTGCTGGGGACTCCCTCAAATAGACATGATGGTGTCACGCCTCAACAAGAAGCTTCGGACGTATTGTTCAAGGTCAAGGGACCCTCAGGCGATAGCGGTGGACGCGCTGGTAACACCATGGGTGTATCAGGCAGTGTATGTGTTCCCTCCGCTTCCACTCATCTCAAAAATATTGAGAATCATAAGAAGAACAAAAGTTCAGACGATACTCATTGTTCCAAATTGGCCTCGAAGGGCCTGGTATCCAGATCTTCAGGAAATGCTCACGGAAGATCCTTGGCCTCTTCCTCTCAGAGAGTACCTGTTACAACAGGGGCCGTGTGTGTTCCAGGACTTACCGCGATTACGTTTGACGGCATGGCGGTTGAACACCAGATCCTAGCTAGGAAAGGTATTCCAGGGGAAGTCATCCCTACTCTACTTAAAGCTAGGAAGGAGATAACGGCGAAGCACTATCACCGTATCTGGAGGAAGTATGTGTCTTGGTGTGAATCCAAGAATGCTCCTACGGAGGATTTCCAGCTGGGTCGTTTTCTCCATTTTCTACAGACAGGAGTGGATAGGGGCCTGAAGTTAGGCTCCATTAAGGTGCAGATTTCGGCCTTATCAATATTCTTTCAGAAGGAATTGGCTTCTCTTCCAGAAGTGCAGACTTTTGTGAAGGGAGTACTACACATCCAACCTCCTTTTGTGCCCCCAGTGGCACCGTGGGACCTTAACGTGGTGTTACAGTTCCTTAAATCACATTTGTTTGAACCTCTTCAAACTGTTGACTTGAAATTTCTCACTTGGAAAGTGGTCATGTTATTGGCCTTGGCTTCGGCAAGGCGGGTGTCAGAATTGGCGACTGTGTCTCACAAGAGCCCCTATCTGATTTTCCATGTAGATAGAGCGGAATTGAGAACTCGTCCTCAATTTCTACCCAAGGTGGTTTCGTTGTTTCACATGAACCAACCTATTGTGGTGCCGGTGGCTACGGATGTCTTGGAGGATTCCAAGTCCCTTGATGTGGTCAGGGCTTTAAAAATCTATGTAGCCAGAACAGCTCGTATTAGGAAAACAGAGGCACTGTTTGTCCTGTATGCGGCCAACATGATTGGCGCGCCTGCTTCCAAGCAGACTATTGCACGCTGGATCTGTAACACAATTCAGCAGGCTCATTCTACGGCTGGATTGCCGTTACCAAAATCGGTAAAGCACACACAACAAAATCCTGGCGCCCTTATTGAACAGAAAAAATAGCGGCTTTCCCAGGGGTAATTGGTTTATAAACCCCTCATATCCAGCAAAATAAAGAAAAACAATAGGAGAGCGCTGATTTAATCTGTTTGTAGATTTTATTCGATATTTATATACTAAAATTAATACCAGCCAGTACCCATAAAAATATATCGCATTTATTACAATAAAACAACTGAAAAGACAGCGACCTAAAAGACTATAATATGTCTACACACCAAGCCTCTATTGAGTACCTCAAATGCTACTTTGTATTACCTCCACTGGCAACACTTGCTGTTTAATGAACATATGCTATGTATCCAATAATGCATGTACTTGAAGGGCTCCTTCCTTTATAGTTGATAATTTGCCTATTATCTTTATACTGTAGGAAATGTCTTGATAATATTTGGCTTAGATGTCACATTAAGTTTTTATGTGCATTTCTGCATGGCCATGCAATATATTTTTTAAACAGTCCAGAGCTCTCATACATAGGTAAAAATCACAACGTGATAGTCTCAGTGGGCAAACCTGTCACAGCCTGATTAAATGATCATCCTCCCGGCTGCAGCTCTCATTCTCAGCCTTATCTGGAGTCCAGAAATAATCTCAATGGCAGTGATGTTCCTCCCGGCTGCTCGTTTGCCGTCAGCCTTATCCGGAGTATACGGTCACTTCTCCTCCTCTTATACCCCGTTTGCAGTGGGGTGAATTCTCGGCCGACCGGCTAGTAAGTGCACCTCCGCTAAAACCCGTCAATGGGAGATGAAACAGACGCGTTTCCCCGCCTTCCAACCTCGGCGGCTTCCTAATTTTAGTATATAAATATAAATATCTAATAAAATCTACAAACAGATTAAATCAGCGCTCTCCTAGTGTTTTTCTTTAAAATCGGTAAAGGCCCATTCCACTAGGAAGGTGGGTTCTTCTTGGGCGGCTGCCCGTTATGTCTTGGCGATACAGCTTTGCCGAGCGGCTACTTGGTCGGGTTCAAACACTTTTTTGCAAAATTCTATAAGTTTGATACCCTGACTGATGAGGACCTCATGTTTGCTGAATCGGTGCTGCAGAGTCATCCGCACTCTCCCGCCCGGTCTGGAGCTTTGGTATAAACCCCATGGTCCTTACGGAGTCCCCAGCATCCTCTAGAACGTAAGAGAAAATAAGATTTTAAACCTACCGGTAAATCTTTTTCTCCTAGTCTGTAGAGGATGCTGGGCGCCCGTCCCAGTGCGGACTGACATCTGCAATAATTGTAAATAGTTATTGATAAGATTACACACAGGTTGTGTTAATGTTGAAATCAGGCTGTTGCTGTTTTATGTTGTTGTTCATACTGTTAACTGGTTTACTTATATACCATGTTGTACGGTGTGTTTGTGGTGTGAGCTGGTATGTGTCTCACACTTGATTAACAAAATCCTTTTCCTCGAAATGTCAGTCTCCTCTGGGCACAGTTCCTATAACTGGAGTCTGGAGGAGGGGCATAGACGGAGGAGCCAGTTCACGCCCATTAAAGGTCTTAAAGTGCCCATGTCTCCTGCGGAGCCAGTCTATACCCCATGGTCCTTACGGAGTCCCCAGCATCCTCTACGGACTAGGAGAAAAAGATTTACCGGTAGGTTTAAAATCTTATTTTTATATTGAATGCAAATGATAATTGGTGCCCCAGCCAATCAGCTCCCAACTGTCAATAACAGGAGCTGAACACATGACGACAGTTGGGAGCTAATTAGTAGATTGTGAAGTAGATCGTGAAAGGTGGTCGGAACTTATTATTAAATAATTGAATAAATCAACAGAAAAAATCTGAAAAAATAACAATAATTAAAAGGAAAGGCCATTATACGTATCCAATCGCAATCTGCGGCTAATGTTATCGCACCTATCTCCCTAATAATCTGCTTATCGCACCCTGTGTGCTCCCGTTTATCACACCAATCCTATTCCAAAATGGCGATAATGGGATTTGCGCAATAATTCTAGATGGCAAAAGCTGAGATAAGTATAGGAGAAAGTGGGGAAATCTGCCTGTATTCCCCCCAAAAAGCCTAACTAATATAGGAAAACATTATAGAAGTCTATTAGTGGCCATAATAAAGCTATTTGGTGTAATTAAATGATGTCAAATGGCTTGTTCTATGCATTTTTTTTTTTACATTGAAAAAAGTCATCAAAAATAAGGGCTCTCATTAAATTTGGGGTACGTAAAAAAATGGGTATAAGTATATATAAAGCACTGAAATTTACCTGTCCCATAGCTTGTGCCCCAATTGCCATCACTGTGCATCTTTTGACCCCATAAATGACATGTCATTGTTGGGCAATTTGAAATTAGTAAGAACTTTAAAGTGCCTAATTAGTTATTGGGGAAGGGGGGCCAGGAGCTCTGAACCAAATCCCAACATTTTTACCTTAAAATAGGGATTTTGCACTACTTATCACCTGCTCAGAGATGGTGAAGAGAAAGCCGCGATAAACCCTATGGAGACTCCACGCCGATAACTTTTTGACGCTAGTAGGATAGATTTGCAATTATTTATCATAAAATTGCATTATCGCAGCTAATTGGTTACCTTAATCTAACATGGAGATTCTTGATGATGTTTGTTGGTATGCTCTTAAAGAAATGCGCTATAGTTGATCATTTCACTGAACCCAAACCGCATTAAATTTCAATGGCCATTTGCTCTCCCTGCAGAGCAATTCTTTAGTAAGGTCACCCAGGCCTTATGCCCAGTTTGACATGTCTCGCAACGGGCGTAACTTTCTTCATCTTTTGAAGATGTTTCCAGCGTGTTTGAGGATTCTCTTTTTGAATACGCGGTTGGTCATGCCTAAAACAAAAAAGGGACCTTACTAAAGTGTTAAACATTATATTATAAATTACCTTTAATAGGGTGAGTGCCCCAAACAAAGAGAGTACTTTTTTTTTTCTCCTTGCTTAAGTCCATGGTCACTCAGAATGTCCACCACAGCTCAGACACCGAAGACGTGTTTCCTGCGTACAGGATCATAGTCGTGGCTGATACATGCCCCAAACATGGTTCCAACACGCCCCACCATTACCTCCCACAAAACGGTTGCTTCCCTTCAATTACTTGCAAATGAATCATCACTGCAACCGCAATGGTAGTTCAATCAATGCATGTGCAAAAACAGTGACGCACGCACAGAATCCCGATAATACCTCAGGATGGCGCTGATAAAGCCAGAGAAGCTACATCCAAGGACGCAGCCACTGGCTCCAGCATGCTCATAACATGGGCCCTACTGTTTTTTAGTTTTGTTCTCGTTAAATTACAATGTACAATATATATTTTTTAGGTTATGAGCTGCCACCCAGCCCTTATCCAGTCTCCACGTTTTCACTTGATGAGAAATATCTGAAGGAATACCAACGGCTTTTTACTGAGCACCAGAAAGATTATCTTGTCGGCAGGTAAGGTGACCTCTCCTATCAGGGTTTGTCTTCTATATTTTTGCAGTGTATTAATTGATGAGTAATTATATGCAACTGATAGATTTTAAGAATCAATGTCCACTTTTTCTTGGCACGCAAGGCAAAGGTGTCTGGTTCTTCTCTATTTTCCATTTAGTAATGGTCTGCAGAACACAGCGGGACCACTACCATATATGGGATAGTAAAAATGTTTTTTGTTTTTTTTAAATAATCAAAAATAGTCTTGTTAAATATAGCTTTGGTTTTGTTTGAACTTTTGAGACATTCACAGTACATGATTATTTAATATCTAAAGGTTAATTCCTTAGTAAAGCTGATCCAAGCATGGGCATTAACTGCTTCAGCGGAGTACCCAGGGTACCTTTGCGGGACAAATACAGGGCCTAATTCAGACCTGATTGCTCCTCTGCAAATTTGCAGAGGTCTGCGAATGGATAGTCGCCGCTCATAGAGAGTGAAAACCCGCCCCGTGCAAGTATGCAAATGCATGCTTACTGTCCGTTGTGCAAAAACGTCGCCAGACAGCTGCAAATCCGTTCGCAACTTACTCACCATCTAATGATTTTTCCAGTCTGTGCTGTCTGTGCGCAGCCCAGGACTTACTCCTCCAGTGTGATAGAAACAGGCTGATCAGGGCCGGAGCTGACGTCACACACCCTCCCTGAAAAAGCTTCGGAACACTTGCGTTTTTCCTGACGCTCCCAGAAAATGGCCAGTTACCACCCCCAAACGTTATCTTACTGTCAATCACCTTGCACACGCGATCGAAATTCCCTGCTACCACCACCGGCCACAGCTCACTAAACTATGGGTAGTGGGAGCACAGCTTCCCACTACCCTGCTACATTACCTCCGCTAGCTCTCCCTCTCACTGTTCCGCATAGCAGGAGCATCGCTCCCCGCTACTACAGCCGGGTCTCCAGGCTACACTGTTATGGTAACAGGAATGTTCGTATGCATGCTCTCAGTTACCATACACTATGGCACGGCAAGCGGCTCGCTTGAGACAAGGCATCAGCCAACATTGTCCAGGTGTGAACAGGTCAACTGAAAGTGGTGGCAGAGTTTGGATAAATACATAGGAAGACCTACTTCACTCCCAGCACCTTAGCATTCTACTTCACTCCCAGCACCTCAGCATTACAGGCCGGCAGGGAGTCACAGCAGCAAGGGCAGTTGTCCTAGGGGGTGGTCTTCTGTATGCCGAATGTCGGGATACCGGCGCCGGAATCCCGACACCCGGCATACGACAACTATTCTCCCTCGTGGGGGTCCACGCCCCCCCTGGAGGGAGAATAAAATAGTGTGACCGTGCCCGCAGTGTGGCGAGCGCAGCGAGCCCGCAAGGGTCTCCTTTGCGCTCGCCACGCTATCGGTATGCCGGCGGTCGGGCTCCCGGCGCCGGTATGCTGATCGCCGGGAGCCCGAACGCCGGCATACCGTACTACTCCCGTCCTAGGCTGCCAGGCTATGTGGCTGCATGCCGGGGAATAGGGAGAGTCGGCTCCTTGTGCACCCAGCACTTGGAGAGAGAGCACAGAGATAAGTGCCCGCAGCCTGAACTGCGTTCCATGACTGCGGTGCTCAGGAGGTGCAGTGGCTACACGCTGGGGGACAGGGAGAACTAGCTCCCTGTACCCCAGTGCTGAGGGCAGCCAAGCAGTAGGTTAACCCCTGGTGCGCTGTGCTGCATTGGGGGAGAGTGCATTGAGCTGCTCACTGGTGGGGCCAGGAAAGCCGGTTCCCAGTGTGGCATTTTAAGTTGTTAACCCCCGGTGTGCCGAGGGAGAGCACCAGCAGTCCCAGGCTGCAGGGCTAGGGAATCCCAGCTCTGAGAAGGCAGAGTGGCATATAAATGAGTGGCATTGGAAGGCAGAAGAAAAGCTTGCCAAACCTTCCTCCACTCAGTGGGCAGGAGACTCTGCCTGGGGACCCTGGCTGCCCATCTCTGAAGCTTGGAGTTGAGCTGCAGGTGGCAGGCTTGGTCCTTTAGCAGATTCCTGGAAGTCGTGTTTTAGGGGAACTTTTCTCCTCATCCCACATGTGTCAGCACCAGAGCGGGACTGATGCTGCAAGTGGGCTCAAGCACAGAGTGACCACTCCACACTGTCCATAGGGGACAAAGTATATGCACTTAACTTGATTGGTACCCCGTGTGGTATTGTGTGTTGGATGAGAATAAAAGGAGGCCTGCGTGCCTCAGAATGTGTTTACCTTCTATGACAAGTATTGAACTGCTGTATCCCCTTTGCTAAAGGGGAGGAGTCTCTTTTAAGACTATTGGAGCAATAAACACCTACCTTCAGGACGACTGCTTTTCATCTTGCGACCAACAGGAATGCGACACATGCAGTACCGTTCTTCAATTGTTCTGGGTTGAGTCCAGCGTCTCCAAGCTCCGCCCTCTGCCAGCTACCGTGCAGGGCCTGGTCCAGGCCAGTGAGCAGTGGGAGTCAACCGACATCAGTCAGGAGGTGTGGCAACAGCGTATCCATGCATACACAGCAGCAAATGGTTTCAGGTGCTGATGATAGGAGCCGGAGTGGAAATCAGCAGTTCCAGGTGCCGGTGGGATGAGCCTGGTGGTAGCAGCAAAATACCCACCCACTGCGCAGTGGGTGGAGTCAGTACCAGGCAGTTACCGACGGACTTATTGGTCAAGTCCTGTGAGACCCAATACAAATCTGTGATTGTTTGGCATCGGCACCGAGGTGCGTCCGGTCAATTTTTCCAGTCACCAATCATCTTCTATCATTTATCTAGCACAGCCTGTAAGTGACAGCTTGAATCTGATTGTTCTGGCCAACTTCTCCACTTTAGCTCTCTCCAAGATTTGACAAATCTCCCCATTATTCTTCAAAAATCTCTCTAACCTGGCTCTAGCATCCACTTATAAGTGGATTGGTCTTTTAAAAACCTAAAAGCACTTTTTTTTTAAATACATTGAAAAATAAGCCTTCTGTCAACGACCCTGTCTTTTAGGCTAAGGAAGTCTGTGTTTATAATGAATGATTGGCACTGCTGGCTGTAATAATTGCTCCTGTCCTGCCTGGAGGACTGCAGGGATTGTGGGAATGGGTGTAGATCATTAGGCCGACCAATATAAGGTCGACAGTCAACTAGGCCGACGCCATCGGTCGACATGCACATAGTCGACAAGGTCAATAGGTCAACAGCGAAAGGGCAGACACCTGAAAAGTTCGACAGGTACAAAAGGTCAACACAGTAATGATCGACACAAAAAATTATATACACCTGATTTTTTGCCTTTTTGGGTGTCATCTTGCATATTTAGCCACGTGACCCCAGTGTACTGCTTTCCCGCGCATGGCTTGCTTCATTCGCCATGCTTCGGGCAAAGTGCCTTGCTGCGCTCGGCACAGGTTATTATTCCCAATCATAGTCCACGTGGATGGTAAAGTATGAAAAAGTTTTGAATAAAAAAACAACTTGTGTCAACCATTTAAATATGTCGCCCTTTTGTCAACCTAATGCATGTTGACCATACAGGGTTGACCTATTGACTATTGACCCATCATCTAGATCCCTGTGTGGAACAGTTGCTGTGTGTAATACACCTGGTGCACCAGAACACTCGCCATAACCCTAAAGCTCCTGGCTGCAACTGGGGAAATCCTGTCAACATGTACCTGCTGTTAACCCTGTGTTACCTGTTTCTATTGTCTACCTGCCTTATAAACCGTCCTCTGGTTCAACCAATCTGCCATCTGGACTAACCTCTAATTTCACACCACTGTCACCTACTACTGTAGTCTCTGCCGATAAAAATGGTATCAGATTCTCTGAAGATTGCATTGAGGGACTGGCTTTTATTTTATTTTATGTTAGAGAGGCTGAAAACTAATGTCATCTTTATATTTATTCATCTTCCCTTGCAGAGGTGGACTCCAGTCTGTCCTAGCATTTATGGGCGAACTGACGTACCAGTGCAACATCACATTACACCAGTCAGATATCTTAAACTTCTTAAGGAAAGAGAAATATGACATCGCAGTGGTAGACGCATTTAATCCATGCACTTTTCTGGTCTGTGAGAAGTTGGGAATTCCCTACATTGCAATCTTTCCAGGAGGCTTTGGCAATGCCTTACGTGTGAGAATTCCCACTCCACTGTCATATGTTCCACTATTCCAGACTCAGCTCACTGACCGCATGGATTTCTTTGGACGTTTGAAAAACACTTTAATGTTTTTGGCATCTCACATAGTGGAGAAGAAAATCGACTCGCTGTTTGACAGTGTGATTGAAGAACATTTTCCAGTTGGGTCCAGACCATCCATAGTTGACCTGCACCTGAAAGCCGAGCTGTGGATATATAATGTAGACTTTACTACTGAGTTTGCTCGCCCGCTGCTGCCTCACGTTCAGTATATTGGGGGAATATTGGCCAAACCTGCAAAACCTCTATCGCAAGTGAGTATTATATCTGTGTGCAATATGCTAGTTCCTTACAGTAATAACTGAACATTTATATAACTTTTGTATTTCTTTGAGTGTTCGCATCCAAGTATCAATTCTTTCCTAATGATTCACATGTGCCACTGATTAATGTATTGTGCACGTTGAATCTGATAAGGTAAACAATTATCCAATATTTCATGGGTTCTATGTAAAGATGAAACATCACACACAGTTTGGCTCTCAGGACAATTAGAAAATTATCAAAAAACCTTAGCAGGCTGCTCTAAATTTGTAATACCATTTTCTACTTTAACAAGTCAAGATCCATGCACCGAGATAATCACAGTTAGGCACGTGGGCGGTTTAAGAAAATAGGGGGCCTGTGTGCAGGCTCCATGCTCTCTGGCAGCACAGTAGATTGCTCCAGGAACATGGTGCCCGCACTGTTTCCGGAGACATCTCTACAGCGCATGTGCAGAGCTCCAGGAAAATGGCAGCCGCACCATTTTCCCGTTGATTTCTGCCTGCAGCACTGCCAAAGTGGGACTCTGTAGGGGTAAGTATAATTACTCAGGGGCCCGTACCCAGTTTAGATATGCCTGGGGCTACACAATTATTTATTGTGCCTACCAGTGATATTCCCATCATGTTCATGTTTTCAGATTTTTTTGTCTGTAGAAATAGGTAAGAAACTACCTTACCCAGCAAAGTCTATCAACTATCTATGATCAAAGAAATCTATAAAACATAGCCAGTCGGGGGACCTTGAGGATTGCAGTTGAAAACCACTGTATCTATTAGGAGAATCAGGAGGGATTACTTTTTTTTTCTCTAGTTCAAAGAAGACACCATGCGGATTGTGGAGGGGCATGGTCTTGCAGGCATTTTGGCTGGACGAGCTTATCTGGAGCTCCTGGCCAGCGTCTATTAATGCCCACTGCAGGCCTCTGGAGAACCTCCTGTCACCTTTGCACTGTAACTTTAGCCCCACACAGCCAATACCCACCTAGTGTCCAGGTCCCGGAGCCAAGGTACGCTCCAAGCGTGACCAGGTTGCGGACTGGTCACGCTGCTGCAGCCAGGGCCTTGAGTTCCTGCTGGCCCTCATCTCTATGGCACACAGCCTGACTTTCGGCCTGCCCGGCCTCCCTGGGGACTCTGCCACCTCCTGTCGCCCACCTGACAGTGCACAGAGTGCCGGGTCCCATACCCTGGTGTCTAAAGTCTGTGGGGGAGCTTTGCCTGCAGCACTGCCTCCCATGGACCAGACTGGAAGTGGCATCCTAGGAAGACTGCTTCTCCCCTTCTCCTCTCTGGGCTCTCTGTTGAAAGCGGCTGCTGCCTCCTCTGTCCCCTGGCTGGCCCCTGGGATACACTGGTCACTAGCTAAACCCTGCTGAGAGCCCTTCAGGTGAGCTGCCCACAATTATACATTGGCCCCAGAGCTGCATTTATCCCAGCTCCCTCCTGCTGTCACTGGTCTCGCACCCTCCACACCATTGTCATGAACAGATCCAACGCAAGAACTAAGAAACAAGTGGGAAGTGATACTGCTGAACATTTCTTTAGAAACGGCAAAATGTCTCAACTGCAAAATCCTCCTTTTCTTCCACCTTTAAAATAATAATACGGGCCTTCCTCCTTTGCCCTCTCCACTAAAGAAGGTATTCTAGCCCTCCGGTCTCTTATTACTGACCTTAAGGACTCTTTGGAGACGAAACTTGATAAAGTTATCTCCTCTATTAAATCTTATATATCTTCACTGGCTTTCAGAACTTCTAAACTCAAATCTAGTCAAGACTCTCTTCTTAAAGCCCAGAATGTGACCCATAGGGACTTGGATCACAATGCTCAGGAATTGCACTCAAAGAATGAGAATCTTGACAATCTTGAAAGAAGGAACAACCTCAGTATTCACAATGTTTTGGAATTGGTTACTCCATATAAATTACAGCAGGTGTTCTCTTTTCTTCTCCCTTACCTGGGCTCTCATCAACTACCATTGGAATTCACAGACTGGGCTCTCAGGCCCAAACCTCATTAGAGTGAAGCTCCTCAGGATGCCATTGTGAGATTTCTCAGCTTTAAAGATAAAGATCTTAGGGGGTCATTCAGATCTGATCGCTGCTCTGCATTTTCGCACAGAGGGTGATCAGGTGCTAATTGCGCATGCGTATGCACCGCAATGCGCATGCACGTCTGACAACAATGGGCATCGTCGGTCAGCGACTGGATGATTCGAAAAATCCGATCGCACGGGCGTTCGCAAGATGATTTACAGGAAGAGGCCATTTGCGGGTGGCAACTGAGCATTTACAGGGAGTGTCCGGAAAAATGCAGGCGTGCCCAAGCGTTTTCAAGGATGGTGTCTGACGTCGGCTCCGGCCCCAATCGGCCTGATTCTATCGCAATGGAGGAGTAAGTCCTGGGCTGCGCACAGACTGCACAAAGTGAATTTTAGCAGCTTGGTATACACACAGGAACGCACACTTGCACGGCAAATATACACTCTTCCTGGAGGCGGCGACTATCTGAACACAGGACAGCAAAAAACGCACCCCAGTGATCAGATTTGAATGGCCCCCTTAATCCCCACTCATTGCAAATATCATATTCTCTACGAGAATGCTTGACTTCAATTCTATCAGGACTTAGCACCTGTCATTATTGTTAAACAAAGCAAACTCGTGGATTTGACTGGGGCTTTACATGACCGCAGGATTCGTTGCTGCTGGGGGTTCCCCTTTAAACTCCTAATAGATCTTCATGGCAAGACGATTTACATTCGAGATCCTACAGAGGACAAGGACCTACTGACCTATCTGGAAGAATCTGGACTCTCTTCCCACCCAGCAGTTGAAAGCCCTTGAGAATCTCCACTCCGCTATGTGGACTTCACACTTGTTCTTTGGACTCATTTTTAATGCTGATTCATGAGCACTATTGTTGTTTTCTGCTAATTCTCACATTGATAATCTCCAAGGTGGACCTTTGACCTCATCAGGAAGGATGATTTATAGCTTTTTTGTATATGCTGTTCGTTATTTCTCGTTGGATTTGTCTGATGTTACACTGTTTTTTGTTTTTTTTCTTATTTAGTTGTCTCTGTCTATTGCTATTTTTCTGCAGCTTGCATACTGGCTGATTACTCTTCTGGCTTCTCCGATGTTAACCTACTGCAGCTGCTCCCTTTGTGTGCCCGCCTCTGTTTCCTCATTGTTGTTGCTTATTTTTGTAAATTGTGGTTTCTGATTGTTATTTTTTGATCTTCCTCCTCTCTCTGTGTTAATTGTATACTTCTAACATACCCATCTCCCTATGACATATGCCTTCTTATATGCCCTTACTCTTAGCTCACACCCAGGGGGGTTTTAGCCCCATTTTGTTCTCTCTACACTCAACACTTGAATATCTCTCCATCTATAAGTTGATTTTCTGTATGTTTTTCTACCTCCTAGAGGGTATACGGGTTTGTTTCCTTTATACCCCTCTTATACCTGGACTCCTAAACTCTGTATGCATTTTCCTCCTCTGGACCCGGGGATCCAGCACCCAGACTCCTCCCCTGACTCCTTTAATTTCCTACTTTATCATTCCTTTTTCCCTCTCTTAACACTGAAGCGAGTCAGGTTACCTCAGATAATCATACCACACCACTCTAACTTTCTTCATTGAGTCCATCAAGATGCCTTTAACCATTGCTTCTATGAATGTTAAGGGTCTAAACACCCCTCAAAAGCACTCAGTATTATTCCACTCTATATGTAATCTTAAATCCGATAATATTACAAGAAACTAACTTTCTCGCTTCCGTTCACCCATCTCTCAAGTCTAAGAACTTCTCCACTGTTTTGTATTCCTCCAGTCAAATCGACGGAGTTGCCATTTTGATTAAAAACAAAATAAACTTACAGGGAAATAAATCCCTGTAACAAACCTAGAGCGCTGCCACTGCCGTTGATACCACAATTAGTAATTATAGAACTTCATACACCCAAATTTATAATAAATCTTTTTTAATCTTTTATTCCCAGAAAGAATATTAATAAAAATATATAAAATGCTGCAGCATATATTAAAATACGATTAACATGTATTAAACACACATTTTCATTCCCTAGAGGCTTGCCAGTATTCCTTGATATATCCTAATCATATGTTTAGACCACAGATGGGTCCATTACCTCATTCAGTTGAAAAGTGTCCACAAACAATGGAAAAGTCCCAATGGACCATATGGGGATTATTTGTTTGACTCCCACATATAGAGCCAGTTCCAATATCTCATGAACTACAGTATATAATCCCAATTTGCGGCTATTAGATGGATTTATTAAATTCCAAAGAAGTCCCAAGTTCACTTGGATTTTACATGTGTGCACACATCATTCGAATCGCTGGTAATTACCATACATACTTGCTATTACGTCACCTCCAAGGTAATGCAGTGCTTATATTGATCCAGTAATCAGGCTCCCTCTGCTGGTATAATACCTCTTTGGCAGGTGAAATGGAGTTATTTCTGACGACTCAATAGGATCATTCACGGTGTTCAGGCTCCCTCTGCTGGTAATGGCCCGTATTGCAAACACACTGTGTGGATGATTTATACAGCCTAATGCATCAATGATGTGGAGGTGATCATCTCTGGCACAGTCAATCGAAAACACGTTTCTCCACCTTAACGCTAGCTCAGCGGCTTCCTCAGTTCCAAACCGCTGAGGTAGCAATTATCCTTATAAACTGGGAGCAGCAGAATCTGCCTTTTCTCAAATCTCCACTTTTCAGTAAGTACCGGCGCGCTTTTTGCATACACAGGTGCCTTCACGGGTAATAGTGAGGAGGCCTGTGGATGCAATTTTATGTGACTAGGGTTGATTAAAAACAAACTTCGTTCAACAGACCATCTTTACTGACTCTGATGGCAGGTACATTATTTTTGTTGGGAAATTGGGACAGTTGGATGTGATAGTGCCCAATGTCTGTGCCCCTAACACAGGTCAGATACTATTACTTTCCAAGATACCTTATACTGAGATGTTTAACCAAATTCATAATGGCGACACCTTTCACCCAACTACTACCAAAGCCACTATCACGGTCATTCCTAAACCAAATAAGAATTCTTTATCTACCTCTAATTATCAACCTATCTCACTACCTCATGCCAATTTGAAAATATTTGCTAAGATTCTGGCGACTAGGCTCAACCCTCTATTACCCGACCTCATCCACTCTGATCAGGAGGGGCTTTGTCCCGTTGAGGCAAGCACTTGATAATACTAGACGCACAGGGGAAGTCATACATTATATTAATATGCACCAGCTCCCTTATCTTGTGTTTGCTTTGGACACGGAGAAGGCCTTTGATGGGGTTTCCTGGCCATTTATGATGCAAACGTTTACTGAATTTAGTTTTAGAGGTAAATTCTTACAAGCCATTAAAAGCTCTTACTTTAAGCCTTCTGCTTCGATCCTTGCCAGGGGGATTACTTTCTGATCCCTTTCAAATAATCAACGGACCTGACAAGGCTGCCTTTTATTGCCCCTTATTTTTGCTCCTTTTATTGAGCCTTTATCTAAGAGAATACGTACTATGCTAGTCCTGATATTGCTGGTGTAACAGTTGGAGACTCTCAATACACCCTCACTTTTTTACTATTATGCATCTCACTAAATCCGTTGGTTGTCTGGCATTCTCCTATGCTCACTAAATGCTGGGTTGATCTTGAAAGTGCTTTGGTAGGTGTGAACTCAATTCCCAATCTTTCCTGGTTGTTACGTAACATAGACCTCGGGCTACTCTCTCAATACTGGGATGGCTCTGATGCTCTCTGTTTCGAATAGCCTTAATAAGAAATTTGTCCATTCCGCATATCCATCTCCTAAGACCCCCTTGTGGAATAACCCTCTTTCTGCCGGGCCATTCACCAGCTATGGTATCTGGCTAGTGGCAGGTATTACTCGCTTCCACCTCATTGTAAGACAATTTGCCCCACATTCTTTTGCTGAAATACATGAAAAACATGGAATTCCTGACTCATCCCACTACCAATACATACAAATTCACCATTTTGTTACCTCCTCCCCGTCTGCTCTCCCACCTCGAAATCCTTTGCCATTTGAAAGACTATGCATATACCGAGCTATTGACAGAGGTACTATATCCTTTCTATACCACTCTGTTTTGACATTGGAGTCCCCCTCACTCACTCCCCATGATCTGGCCTGGGAGGCAGATTTGGGATACCCACTTGGCGATGATGCTTGGGAAGCAATACATCTCACTATCTCGAAATGTTCTATTAGTGTAGTTATCCGAGAGAACTCATATAAAGTGTTTACCAGATGGTACTTGGTCCCAGAGCGCCTCCATCAAATGTATCCTGTTACTTCTGACCTGTGTTGGAGGCATTGTAGCCAAGCTGGCACATTTTTTTTCCTGACCCAAATTCTGGAATATGGTCTGCTCCCTCATTTTAACAATTGTAGGTCCACCTCTCCTCATTTCCCCTGCCAATCTTCTACTATGTGCACCGGCTGATCAAACATCCAAAAATGCTAATAATAAGATTTTACTTACCGATAAATCTATTTCTCATAGTCCGTAGTGGATGCTGGGGACTCCGTCAGGACCATGGGGAATAGCGGCTCCGCAGGAGACAGGGCACAAAAGCAAGCTTTTAGGATCACATGGTGTGTACTGGCTCCTCCCCCTATGACCCTCCTCCAAGCCTCAGTTAGGTACTGTGCCCGGACGAGCGTACACAATAAGGAAGGATCTTGAATCCCGGGTAAGACTCATACCAGCCACACCAATCACACCGTACAACTTGTGATTTGAACCCAGTTAACAGTATGATAACAATGAAGTAGCCTCTAAAAAAGATGGCTCACAACAATAATAACCCGATTTTTTTGTAACAATAACTATGTACAAGTAATGCAGACAATCCGCACTTGGGATGGGCGCCCAGCATCCACTACGGACTATGAGAAATAGATTTATCGGTAAGTAAAATCTTATTTTCTCTAACGTCCTAGTGGATGCTGGGGACTCCGTCAGGACCATGGGGATTATACCAAAGCTCCCAAACGGGCGGGAGAGTGCGGATGACTCTGCAGCACCGAATGAGAGAACTCCAGGTCCTCCTCAGCCAGGGTATCAAATTTGTAGAATTTAGCAAACGTGTTTGCCCCTGACCAAGTTGCAGCTCGGCAAAGTTGTAAAGCAGAGACCCCTCGGGCAGCCGCCCAAGATGAGCCCACCTTCCTTGTGGAATGGGCATTTACAGATTTTGGCTGTGGCAGGCCTGCCACAGAATGTGCAAGCTGAATTGTACTACAAATCCAACGAGCAATAGTCTGCTTAGAAGCAGGAGCACCCAGCTTTTTGGGTGCCTACAATATAAACAGCAAGTCAGACTTTCTGACACCAGCCGTCCTGGAATTATATATATATATATATATTTTCAGGGCCCTGACAACGTCTAGCAACTTGGAGTCCTCCAAGTCCCTAGTAGCCGCAGGCACCACAATAGGTTGTTTCAGGTGAAACGCTGACACCACCTTAGGAAGAAACTGGGGACGAGTCCGCAGTTCTGCCCTGTCCCGAATGGAAAATCAAATATGGGCTTTTGTAAGACAAAGCCGCCAATTTTGACAATCGCCTGGCCGAGGCCAGGGCCAACAGCATGGTCACTTTCCATGTGAGATATTTCAAATCCACAGATTTGAGTGGTTCAAACCAATATGATTTGAGGAATCCCAACACTACGTTGAGATCCCACGGTGCCACTGGAGGCACACAAGGGCTGTATATGCAATACTCCCTTGACAAACGTCTGGACTTCAGGAACTGAAGCCAATTCTTTCTGGAAGAAAATCTATAGGGCCGAAACTTGAACCTTAATGGACCCCAATTTGAGGCTCATAGACACTCCTGTTTGCAGGAAGTGCAGAAATCGACCTAGTTGAAATTTTTTCGTGGGGCCTTCCTGGCCTCACCCACGCAACATATTTTTACCACATGTGGTGATAACGTTGTGCGGTCACCTCCTTCCTGGCTTTGACCAGGGTAGGTATGACCTCTTCCGGAATGCCTTTTCCCTTAGGATCCGGCGTTCAAACCGCCATGCCGTCAAACGCAGTCGCGGTAAGTCTTGGAACAGACAAGGTCCCTGCTGGAGCAGGTCCTTTCTTAAAGGCCGATTCCACGGTTCCTCTTGGAACAGACATGGTACTTGCTGAAAGCAAATCCCTTCTTAGCTCCCGAGGCCATTAGTCCTCTGTGAGCATCTCTTGAAGTTCCGGTTACCAAGTCCCTCTTGGCCAATCCGGAGCCACGAGTATAGTTCTTACTCCTCTATGTCTTATAATTCTCAATACCTTGGTTATGAGAAGCAGAGGAGGGAACACATACACCGACTGTTACACCCACGGTGTTACCAGGACGTCCACAGCTATCGCCTGAAGGTCTCGTGACCTGGCGCAATACCTGTCCCATTTTTTGTTCGGGCGGGACGCCTTCATGTCCACCTTTGGTCTTTCCCAACGGTTCACAATCATGCGGAAAACTTCCCGATGAAGTTCCCACTCTCCCGGGTGGAGGTCGTGCCTGCTGAGGAAGTCTGCTTCCCAGTCGTCCACTCCCGGAATGAACACTGCTGACAGTGCTATCACATGATTTTCCGCCTAGCGAAAAATCCTTGCAGTTTTGCCACTGCCCTCCTGCTTCTTGTGCCGCCCTTTCTGTTTACGTGGGCGACTGCCGTGATGTTATCCCACTGGATCAATACCGGCTGACCTTGAAGCAGAGGTCTTGCTAAGCTTAGAGCATTATAAATTTGCTCTTAGCTCCAGTATATTTATGTGGAGAGAATTCTCCAGACTTGATCACACTCCTTGTGTGACTGCTCCCCAGCCTCTCAGGCTGGCCTCCGTGGTCACGAGCATCCAATCCTGAATGCCGAATCTGCGGCCCTCTAGAAGATGAGCACTCTGTAATCACCACAGGAGAGACACCCTTGTCCTTGGATATAGGGTTATCCGCTGATGCATCTGAAGATGCGATCCGGATCATTTGTCCAGCAGATCCCACTGAAGAGTTCTTGCGTGAAATCTGCCGAATGGAAGCGCTTCGTAATAAGCCACCATTTTTACCAGGACTCTTGTGCAATGATGCACTGACACTTTTCCTGGTTTTAGGAGGATCCCGATTAGCTCGGATAACTCCCTGGCTTTCTCCTCTGGGAGAAACACCTTTTCCTGGACTGTGTCCAGAATCATCCCTAGGACCAGCAGACGTGTCGTCGGAACAACTGCGGTTTTGGAATATTTAGAATCCACCCGTGCTGTCGTAGAACTACTTGAGATAGTGCTACTCCGACCTCCAACTGTTCTCTGGACCTTGTTCTTATCAGGAGGTCGTCCATTTTCTTTGAAGACGAATCCTCCTTTCGGTCATTACCTTGGTAAGGACCCGGGGTGCCTTGGACAATCCAACGGCATCGTCTTGAAACTGATAGTGACAGTTCTGTACCACGAACCTGAGGTACCCTTGGTGAGAAAAGGCAAATTTTGGGACATGGAGGTAAGCATCCCTGATGTCCCGGGACACCATATAGTCCCCTTGTTCTTTGCTATCACTGCTCTGAGTGACTCCATCTGGATTTGAACCCTTGTAAGTGTTCAAATTTTTCAGATTTAGAATAGGTCTCACCTAGCCTTCAGTACCACCATATAGTGTGGAGTAATACCCCTTTCCTTGTTGTCGGAGGGGTAATTTTATTATCACCTGCTGGGAATACAGCTTGTGAATTGTTTTCAATACTGCCTCCCTGTCGGAGGGAGACATTGGTACAGCAGACTACAGGAACCTGCGAGGGGGGAAACCTCTCGACATTCCAATCTGTACCCCTTGGATACTACTTGTAGGATCCAGGGGTCCTGTACGGTCCCAGCGTCATGCTGAGAACTTGGTAGAAGCGGTGGAGGGCTTCTGTTCCTGGGAATGGGCTGCCTGCTGCAGTCTTCTTCCCTTTCCTCTATCCCTGGGCAGATATGACTCTTATAGGGACGAAAGGACTGAGGCTGAAAAGACAGTGTCTTTTTCTGCAGAGATGTGACTTAGGGTAAAAAACGGTGGATTTTCCAGCAGTTGCCCTGGCCACCAGGTCCCATGGACCGACCCCAAATAACTCCTCCCCTTTATACGGCAATACATCTTTGTGCCGTTTGGAATCTGCATCACCTGACCACTGTCGTGTCCATAAACATCTTCTTGCAGATATGGACATCGCATTTACTCTTGATGCCAGAGTGCAAATATCCCTCTGCGCATCTCGCATATATAGAAATGCATCCTTTAAATGCTCTATAGTCAATAAAATACTGTCCCTGTCAAAGGTATCAATATTTTTAGTCAGGGAATCCGACCAAGCCACCTCAGCTCTGCACATCCAGGCTGAGGCGATCGCTGGTCGCAGTATAACACCAGCATGTGTGTGTATACTTTTTAGGATATTTTTCAGCCTCCTATCAGCTGGCTCCTTAAGTACGGCCCTATCCGTAGATGGTACCGCCACTTGTTCTGATAAGCGTGTGAGCGCCTTATCCACCCTGAGGGGTGTTTCCCACCGCGCCTTAACTTCTGGCGGGAAAAGGTATACCGCCAATAATTTTCTATCGGGGGAAACCCACGCATCATCACACACTTCATTTAATTTATCTGATTCAGGAAAAACTACAGGTAGTTTTTTCACCTCACATATAATACCCTTTTTTGTGGTACTTGGAGTATCAGAAATATGTAACACCTCCTTCATTGCCCTTAACGTGTGGCCCTAAAAGAAAATACGTTTGTTTCTTCACCGTCGACACTGAAATCAGTGTCCGTGTCTGGGTCTGTGTCGACCGACTGAGGTAAATGGGCATTTTACAGCCCCTGACGGTGTTTGAGACGCCTGGACAGATACTAATTTGTTCGCCGGCCCTCTCATGTCGTCAACCGGCTTGCAGCGTGTTGACATTGTCACGTAATTTCCATAAATAAGCCATCCATTCCGGTGTCGACTCCCTAGAGAGTGACATCACCATTACAGGCAATTTGCTCCGCCTCCTCACCAATATTTTCCTCATACATGTCGACACACACGTACCGACATACAGCACACACATAGGGAATGCTCTGATAGAGGACAGGACCCACTAGCCCTTTGGGGAGACAGAGGGAGAGTTTGCCAGCACACACCAAAACGCTATAATTATCCAGGGACAACCTTTATATAAGTGTTCCTCCCTTATAGCATTTTAATATATATACATATCGCCAAATCAGTGCCCCCCCTCTCTGTTTTAACCCTGTTTCTGTAGTGCAGTGCAGGGGAGAGCATGGGAGCCTTCCCACCAGCCTTTCTGTGAGGGAAAATGGCGCTGTGTGCTGAGGAGAATAGGCCCCGCCCCCTTTTCGGCGGGCTTCTTCTCCGGAGTTTTAGATATCTGGCAGGGGTTAAATACATCCATATAGCCTCAAGGGCTATATGTGATGTATTTTTCGCCATACATGTATTATACATTGCTGCCCAGGGCGCCCCCCCCCCCAGCGCCCTGCACCCTCCGTGACCGCTGTGTGAAGTGTGCTGACAACAATGGCGCACAGCTGCAGTGCTGTGCGCTACCTGATGAAGACTGAGAGTCTTCTGCCGCCTGGTTCCGGACCTCTTCATCTTCAGCGTCTGCAAGGGGGGTCGGCGGCGCGGCTCCGGGACGAACCCCAGGGCGAGCCCTGTGTTCCGACTCCCTCTGGAGCTATGTCCAGTAGCCTAAGAATCCAATCCATCCTGCACGCAGGTGAGTTGAAAATCTCTCCCCTAAGTCCCTCGATGCAGTGAGCCTGTTGCCAGCAGGACTCACTGAAAATAAAGAACCTAAAAACTTTTTCTAAGTAACTCTTTAAGAGAGCCACCTAGATTGCACCCTTCTCGGCCGGGCACAAAAACCTAACTGAGGCTTGGAGGAGGGTCATAGGGGGAGGAGCCAGTACACACCATGTGATCCTAAAAGCTTGCTTTTGTGCCCTGTCTCCTGCGGAGCCGCTATTCCCCATGGTCCTGACGGAGTCCCCAGCATCCACTAGGACGTTAGAGAAAAACAATTCTCCACATATCAATTGGAACTCATCAGGAACTCTTGAACAGAATTTGGTACATAGCTACGATAGAGTACATCACTAGTCTCCAGTACAACACAGTGGTCAAGTTTAATTTAATCTAGTTTCCCTGGTACACCTCCCCTGCGGCGACCCAGTCTTTTGTGAAGAGAATCCCATAACTACTTTCTTGATTCCTTTTTGTGATCCCACAAAAGTAAAATAAATGCAGTTTTAGGAGCTTGGATGCAGTGGGCAATGCCATTTTTAGATGCCGTTACCTGGCAGAAGTCTATGTTCTTCTATTCATGTTTCCCCCTGAGAAGGATCCCTCCCAGCACCCCACTCAATGCATGCACAGAAGGACTGCAAGGTCCTAAACCCAGAAGTCCTTCTATAGCAAATCTCTTACCAGGAGAGCGGTCCTTTGTGATTTTCTTCAAGCATACAGTGTTAGTAAATACCGTTATGCTTGCAATGAGTGGCGGGATGCATCACATTCAAAATATGATGCATCCCACCCATTATATTATACATAACTCTTGAAATAGTATTGGTGTTTTATGTGCTTACTGCGTATTATTTTTTCTGCTAAATTAACCTGAGTCTGTGTAACACATACCCTCCAACATTTTACATATAAAAACCGGTACAAATTAGGAAAGGGGGCATGGCTACAGGTAAAGGTGGTCTGACCACGCCCCTTTTCCTATACTTTCAATTGAAGTTTGGAGAGCCAAAACTCGGTACACACCATAAAAAAAAGGTACTGTACCTGCTAAACAGGTACAGTTGGAGGGAATGGTAACATATATGTGATGTTATGTGTGATAGGTTGTACATGATGGATCTGTGCCTTATTCAGCCCTCTCTAAGCTCTACTTTCTGTCTGTGCAGGAACTGGAAGACTTTATAGCAGAGTCCGGGGAGTCTGGCTTTATTGTAGTGACGCTGGGTTCTATGATAAGTTCAATCCCATTAGTGGAGTTTGTAAAGGAGATGAATGCTGGATTTGCTAAAATTCCTCAGAAAGTTATCTGGAGATTCCAGAGGTCACAGTGGCCAGAAGAAGTAGAAACTGCTCCTAATGTGAAAATCATGGACTGGCTGTCCCAGAATGATCTCTTAGGTGAGACTCCTATACAATTACCCAACAGAAAAGTACAGATGCTATCTGTCTACATTATGTTAATTACTGAGTAGACGTAACACCCAGTAATAGCTAAATGCAATAATAGTCTCCATGTACATGAAGCTGACATTTTCTTCAGTCATCAGTTCGTGGGGCAGAACTCCTATGGTAGCAGGGGAGGCAGCTGCTAAGGAGCCCTCGGCTGTCATAGCACCATGCCTAAGCAGTGGAGCAGCAGACATTTTCAAACCTCTGTGTTACTGAAGCTCCCTCTACTGGTCAGTCTTTGGTTGCTGCTATAGTAAACTATAGGAAGCAACCACTCACCAGCTTCCTATTGGTTACTATGACAGCAACCACTGATCACTAGAGGGAGCTTCAGTAAGCCAGTGGAATTGAAAATGTATCTGCAGTCCAGCTGCTGCTTCATGGGACTATGAGCAGGGGTGCTTTAAGAGAGGAGGAGGTCTGCAACCTCCCCCATTTGGGCCCCCTCCTCTCTACCAGCAGCGCTGTAGAGTCTGAGTTCTAGAGGGCTCAGACTCTACTGCACATGCGCAGATCTCCGGGAAAATGGTGTGGCGGCCATTTTCCCAGTGATTTCTCTACTGTGCATCTGCAGAATGCAGCCATTTTCACTGTGATTCAACACTGTTACTGCCGTCGGCGCAGGACTCCGGAGGGTGAGTAGTCAAAAAAATGGGTGCAGCGTGTGCGGTGGGGGCCCTCCTGGACTCAGGGGCCCGTGTGCACCGCACACACTGCACCCATTATAAATACACCAGTGACTATGAGAATCAATGCGCCCCCCTCCCCTATCATTGTGCACCAAAGCAGCAGCTCCACTTCTCATCATAGTAATTCTGCCCTTAAATTGTTGGTTTGCAAATAATTATTATTTTTCTGCAACTTTACAAATCTCTTCTCCAAATGATCTATTGTAATGAGTGAGGCAGGGTGTGCAAACGAGGACAGATTATAAAGTCCTGACTGCTGCTTTTGCAATCTCACAGGTGGGCCGGACCCTCTCACAGATGAGAATTTGTCTTAAAACAATTTTAGCAGCCACAATATTTTCTCTGCAAGGCATCAGCCAATCATATTACAGTATTACAGTGTACTAACAATCTGTAAATCATCCTATTATAAAGAGGATGTTATTTACAAGTTGGTATTTTAGACTTGAAGAAGGCTTTGTTCTAAAATCCAATACACAAACATGTTCATCAGTAAAGTCCAATAGAACCTTCATGTGACATCCACTTTGTAAAAACATTTTTAGGTTGTTTCATTGGTTTATGACACATTAACTACTGGTCCTGAAAAAAATAAGTCTCCAGTTGTTATGTACAGGTTGGTATTGGGAGACCGGCATTTGGGATCCCGGAGGTCACCATACTGACCCCGGAATGCCGGCAGGGGGGGTGAGCACAACAAAGCCCCTTGCGGTGGGCTACACTCGCCACGGGTTCTATTCCCACTCTGTGGGTGTCGTGGACACCCACGAGTGGGAATAGTTCCCATTGGTCGGCATCAGATCTGGTTGTTTTACACTTTGACCACATCGCATTTGGAGCTCTGCATATTTTTGCTTTACTGGCACTTACTGGTTCGGTTATCAGCGGAACATCGGGGCTTATTCAGATGTGGTTGGAGCTGCTATCAGTTCCTTGGAAGCAGCAGTGAAAGCTCTGTATGGTAACGCAGCAGGAGCCTCCTGCCACAGTAGTGATGCAAGCTGTGTCCTGGGATGCAGCATCAGATCACTGCAACGCCATTGGGCGGCTTGCGGCACCCATGGGGTCACACAAACCGCCTGTTGCAGATCCTTGTAAGAGGCCTGAAAATCTCTGTCTGACGTTGGAGATCTTGGGCCTCTTCCCTTCCCCTAAACGGTTGCAACATGTCTCGGTTTTCGCAAATAGAGGCATTTACTGCCACCTCCCGGCCCCTTACTGACAGTCTGATGTCGTCCTGCATCCTAGGACCTGTTCTCGCAGCTGCAGAATGGTTCCTGCACATGTGCAATGTACCGAACATCGGTACTTTGCAGCAGGACCAACCACCGGACCTGAATGAGGGCCTTTGTGCAATCAGACTAATCCATATCTAGCGGAGTTCTGATCAGGCAGCACCATCACTGAGGGTTGTTTATGATAAAATTTACCCCCCAAACTACTAACTTTGCTACTTGCATTTTAGCAAATGTGACCAGCTTCTACCTCATCTCCTATAGGCGTTTCCAATAGCAACAAATCAGCTTCCAGCTACTGTATAATTTTATATACGGTACTAGATAAATGATAGCTAGAATCTGACTACACCTCCACTTTTCCTCTTTATAAGGTTTGATGAATCTCTCCGTATAATGTTATATTTACTTGCTCAAGTCCCGTCTGCTTTGTTATGATCTGTAATCATTTAGGAACCTCCATACATGGAGATAAATTCAATGTTACTGTTTTATTACAGGACACCCTAAATTCCGTCTCTTGGTGACACATGGAGGACTGAATAGTGTGATGGAGGCAGTGTACCACGGAGTTCCTGTTTTGGGGATCCCACTTTTTGGGGACCAGTATGAAAACGTGATCCGAGTTAAAGCGAAAAACATGGGAACATTTATTCCACCTGATCAACTGAAGTCTGAAAACTTTGCACAAACTATTCTGGAAGTCATAGAAAATAAAAGGTACATACATGTAATTATTGATTATAATGAGGATGTTGTGGAAATATCATGAGAGGAATTTTGGTTCCGGCTGATGTAGGCTAACATACCCTGCCCTACTCTCAATGTTTACTTTTGTATGTTTGCAACCTGTAATTGCATCCCAGTGACTGCCATACAATTAGCGAGCATTTAAGTGCCTGGAATGCAATGCAGAAAGTATCCTTCTGACCAACATACAATAAAAAGAGCATCCTGCTTGCTGTCATACAATACATAGAGCATCCTGACGACCACCATACACTGCAGAGAGCATGTCAGTGGCCACTATACAATACAGAGAGCATTCTAGCGACCGCCATAATAGCGTTTTAGGGACCTAGCAAATATCATCGCCTCTTCATTAATTAAACCCTCCTTTAATATCCTTACTGGCATCATAACATCCCCATTCAACATAAATAAACCATTTATAATCATTAACTCTGTTGTTCTCAGTAGGGGAATATCGTCTCATGCAGAGTTCCAAGCACTGATACAAAGAACGTCAGTAGGAAAATATGTATGCATGAAAAAGTGCATTTACCTCCAGGGGTGTTTAAGAGATGATCTGGGGTTATGTACAGCTGCCCCCTTCCCTCCCCACAAGCACACACAGTGAAGGGGGCAGCTGTACACACCCAATACCTGTTGCCGGTGGTGTTGTGTTTCCAGTGATGTCTTCAGAAACATGGCAGATGCATAGAGGGCAGCACAGAGTCTGGCCCAGTGCAAAATTCTGCTATTCCCTGTGCCAGTGCCGTCTTTCCAAAGACCGGATAGTAAGTGGGGAAGGAAGGTGCTCCACATTCACAGCGGCAAATCTGTCAGGTGCAGGGCGTCCACCGTGGGGCCGCTAGGTGTTTGTCAGGAGTGATAAGTGTGTATACTTACACCCCAGTGTAGTATGGAGAATGTGTAGAGTCATCATAGAGTGTAGAAACATTACTCAGCAGCATATGTGATAAATGTGAGGAGTCACATTTACCTGTTAGCAATATAATAATGTAACTAAGTATCATGTCTATAACAGAAAACAGTGTCATTAAAGTAATAAATGCAATAGTCACATTTGCCATATACATAACTAAATACAAAAGCAAAAAAAATAAAAAAATACACACATCTGTTGTTTTCCCAAAAATAAAATGTGACTCTTCTTTCCTGCAACTGTCCAAATGGTAATATCAATGCGAATAGACAGATGCAACTTTATATAATACAGCAGCCACCCTAATGAAGTGCTGATGCGCTGTGTCTCAAGAGCACTGATGTCAGGTGTTAGGGTTCTGGATTAGCCATTTTAGTAACTCTCGTTCTCTCTCTGTCTCCACAGCTACAAAGAATCAGCAATGAAGCTGAGCGCCATCAGGAAATCTCTCCCATTCCCTCCAGACCAGCAGTTATTACGGTGGGTGGAGCACATCATCCAGTCAGGAGGAGGCGGCCATCTTCATCCCTATTCTTATCAGCAGCCCTGGTATCAGCAGTATCTGCTGGATGTCATTTTATTCATCAGCGTCTGTCTCACTGTGACGCTCTACCTCATTGTGACATTATTCAGGGTTCTCATCAGGAAACTGCTCTCTCCTGGGAAACACAAACAACATTAGCGCTATACAGCTGCCGGTTTGTGACACAGCGTCGACACCAAGGTCACATGGAGGGGGCTGCGCTGCTGACACAGATGTGACGTTTCTGCAAGATGGCTGTGAATGATAATAAACTGGTGCAAGTGTCATTGAGTGACATCATTGTTAGACTGTTCTGGGGATTGCAGACATTAATCTTCATGCTCCATAATAGGATGACGATGTACTAAGGCAAACATGGGGGAGAGAGTGACACGTTTATACTCTTCCCTCCATATTGGTCTCTTCTCCATCACTCAGCGCGGCTATCTGCCAGGGGGTGTGCCCAGAGGAGGAACAGGCGCAGCAATGTGACTGTTACCATTCAGTGTTTGTGCCGCTCTTTTCCTTCCTCCATGTCCCAATATCTCCCACTACATCAGCTTATGCTCCGTATTATATATACAGTGCTGCCCTGTTCCTCTGCCAACCACGTTAGTGCCAGTGTTTGGAGCTCCAGTCAGATGCTCTAAGTCACGTGATTTACATGTGGATGTGATGTATTATTGTGGTTCTCCTGTATGGACATGCTATATCTTTGCCAAGTCTACCATAATGTATAGGCTGCATATTTGTCATTTGATTTGCAACAAATAGGGTTGATTCTGAGTTGCCCGCTGCTGCAATCGCTTTAGCGTCTTTGGCTGAAGTCGCATCTGTAACTTATTGCTAATTCTGCTGTCAGACATTCTCCTGGTGTACAGCCGTGCGTCTGACTGGGCAAGGTCTGAGGCGCCCACTTTGAGCGTGTTCAGATGCTATAATAGCGCTTGGTGCTACACCGATGGAACTTAGACCAGCCCTATGGTTAGTTCAGATTTCCATCTGATTATGGCTTCCAGGGTGAGAGATTAAGTTTCTGTGTACGCAGCCATGTCAGCATCACACCAGTGACACCCATAACACATCCATAACATGGACCACTTTGTGCGTCTAAATAGCCACCCCCCAGTCACTGCCTCTGAACGTCCAGCACGTTTCCAATTAATTTCTGATACCGTGCGTCTCAATAGCAACTGCGCCTCTGTTCGTACTGTACACACTGTGGGACCACGCATGCGCTGTATGAGAGCTTAAGGAATTTCGCTCACACATAGCAAACCTATTGCTCAACTCTGCATTGCGTACGGCTCAGGATGAGGCCTATAATGTGCTGTGTTGTACAGGCGAGGTAAACTCTAATGCATCCTCTATCACAGTTCATCAGTGAGGGGAAAAAAGTTTTATTTCAGGGATACAATTCCATATTCACTAAAAAGTAGATTTTTTATTTTATTTTTTGCAGATTTTAAACCCGATGTCAATGTTGGTTGATTATTAAAGTCTAAAGTTGGTCCGTTTTTCTCAGTTCCTTTTAAAATCCACTGCAAATAGACGTAAAAATTTACCAAAATTTGTAAAAAAAAAAAATCACACACCACTTCCTGCTGATTTTCTATTGGTTATGGATCAACAGGTCAACAGTCTGAAGGTCGACAATGTCTAGGTCAACACCAAATGGTCAAAGTGTACAGGTCGACATACGTTTTTAATGGGGGGGGGGGGGGGGGTTTGGTGTAAAAATTTCCCTTTCAGCAAGTGGACCCCAAATTAGTGCAACGTGTGTGCTGATACCACTAAACCCCCATAACAGCACTTAATGCATCTGCCCCTATGTCTGGATATATCTTGTCTGCCAGAGATCTCTGAAACCACTTATCACATTGGATCATTACCTCATCTGTGCAAAAGAAACAACACTTTCTGCATCACACACTTCCACAAGTTTTCTGGAAATCCGGTCACCCCCATCTCCTCACAGCTAATACTGCAGTCCTCCTCCTCCTCCTCCGTTTCCGGGGTAGTCCACACCCACTCTGGAGACTGGCCACACCCCTAAGCACGGGCCCTTACCACTGCATTCCCCCAGTGGGCCCCTTATGCCCCAGTCCGACATTGCCTGAATCAATCCCTTGTGGACAGGCGATGCTCTTCTGGCCTGTTCAGTCAGGTAGAGACACCGCCAATATTTAAACAGAGTCAGGAGGAAGAATGTTGCTGCATGGGCACCACTTGTGCGCGGCCTCTCCCTAAAGGTGTGTACCATGTATTTGTCTCAGATGAACTGTTGGACCCAGGGCGTGCAACTGTCAGGCTGCCAGAAGAGGCGTGGCTAATCTTACACACTTCCACAAATTTCCAGTCATTGCCTCACACAGTGCAGGAGTCACTGGGATTCCTAGAAGAATGGCCGGAGATAGGAGTCTTTCCATCTTCCTCCTCTTTATGCTGCAGTTCCCCCTTCTGCATGGAGCCAAGATCCTGACAATATGTTTTCTAGGTAAGCGTGTATGATTTAAATATGTGCTAAGGATTCTTTTTCTGGATAACAATGATTTCATTATTATGATTTCATTATTATTATGTTTTGCTAACTTCATAGACATGTCCCAAGAATTCTGTGCTGTACTGCAGCTGAGCCGCAATTCATGCGAGTCAGGCAACGTCTACGTTTATTAGGTAGTTAAATAATCAGTGGCCAGGAAAGCTGTCAGATTGCTGCAATAAAAGCTATCATGCTAAACTTACTCCTGCAGTCCTTTTCTAAGACAAGTATATGGTTAGGTATAGGGCATATATAGATCTCCTAGCCGGTTCACAGGTGTAGTCATTACTGGCTGACACGTTTTTAAAGAGCCACAGGTGTAGTTATATATATATATATATATATATATATATATTTTTTTTTTTTTTTTTTTCATTGTGATACTGAGAAGATCAGTAAAACGTGCACTGTTAGGGGTCCCTGAGGACTGAAGTTGGGAGACATTGGCATAGGGGTTCAAGAAAATGTCTTTGGGACATATGCATCAATTATCGGTTATAGGGGGCAATTCAGACCTGATTGCTGCTGAGCGTTTTCGTGCAGCGGCCAAACAGATCTGAACTGCATATATGTGTATGCACCGGCGCTGCTGACGACTGCAACGGGCATTGGTGCCTAGCGACGGGATGGTGCAAAAAAAAGCGATCGCACGGGCGATCCCAAGGTGAATGACAGGAAGAGGCCATTTCTGGGTGGCAACTGATCGTTTTACAGGAGTGTCTGGAGAAACGCAGGTGGGACCAGGCATTTTGAGGGAGGGTGTCTGATGTCAGCTCCAGTTCCGATCAGCATGAAACAAACACAGCGACTGAGTTAGTCCTGGGCAGTGCAGAGACTGCACAAACTGATGTTTGTGCAGGTCTCCTACAAAAGTGAAAGCACACCTACACACACCTATATAGCCTCCCCACTGTAGGCGGCGACTATCTGATTGCAGGGATGCAAAAAATGCACCCTAGCGATCAGGTTTGTATTACCCCCATAGTCCCATGGCAATAAGAAATAAACATTGGGATGTATAAAAAAAAAAACACATTCAGAAAGAAGTTAGTATTAAGTCTACAGTAAAACATTTTTCTCCTTTAGGAGAATATTTATCACAATGTGAATTTTTGTAGTTGTAAGGCATGCCCAGAAACTCTGCTCCATCTTCAAGCCTGTACACACCTATTTCCAACACCTGCCACTAATACCCCATCTCCAATGCCGGATCCCACCCGGGAATTGGAAACTGGTCCTTCCCGAGTGGGATCTGGCATTGGAGCCTCTCTGCTGGCTTCCCGACCTGGCAATATGCCGGGCCGGTTGCCATAGCGGCAGGGGACGGAGCCGGCAGTGGGGATGGGGGTGGAGCCGGCACTGTGAGATGAGCTCATCTCCGCGCCACCTCTCCCTATGTAGTAAACAGGGACCCGGGAATCTGTTTTTACGCTGCCACTGACCCGGTATTCAACCCAGGAATAACCCTTCTTATTACCTGGGTTGAATTACTGGGTCAGGCGACCCAGGAATTCTCCAAGGCCCCTTTCATATCGCACACTGACCCGTGTCAACCCGGCAATGTGCCGGGTCGATACCGGGTTATTTTTGTGATGTGATAGGGGTATACTTAAAGGGATAGTTAGCTCTTGCACAGTTTTGTTATCTCGCACTTGCCATTGATAAGAAAATAGCTGACCTTGCAAGTTGGACGCTGTATAGCTGGCTGTTCTTTCACCACCATACATTTATTACATAAAGCTGACCATTTTTCAATGCCACTTTGTTGTCTCGTGTATTTATTTTACTTTAGTTAAGGTAATGTCATTTATGTATAGGTTGAGTCCCCCATATCTAAAATGCTTAGGACCAGAGGTAGTGGAAGCATTGGGGTCGGTGACATCCCATGCGGCCGTTTCTGAAAAAGGGGCATGGTCTCATGGAAGGGGCGTGGCTTCTCAAAAAGAAGTTCTTATCCAGCTTGCGGGTTTTTGTTAAAGGGGATCTCGGTAATGGATGCACAGCACCGTGGGACACTGCACTGGAGGTTTTTGCCATCCTGTTCCAGCTAAGCGTGGACATAGAGGATTACCGGGATCCCCTTTAACAAAAACCCGCAAGCTGGATAAGAACTATTTCTCACAGTACTGAACAATTTGGTAATTATCCACCTGCTTTTCCCGTTGTGGATTTCTGTGCAATATACTATGCTGCTATAATTTATTTACCAACCTATATGAATTTTATGTATTGTTTATGAATTTTTATGTATTAAATTGTGCTTCACTATATCCATTTCCTTAACTTCTTTCCATGCTCAAAAAAAACACACATTGAGTATATGAGAGCCTGATTGTTGCCAATTGAAACAAAGACAAGCGCAGGATAAGTTACGCTCTCCATTATTTCTTGTATTGTTGTACTTTTGGTGAAGGGAGAGGGATCCTTCAGGAAATTGTATCTATTCCAGCTGCTGTACTGCACACGAGCACTTTCTTTATTATTTATCGTTGTCTAAGATATACTGATGTCCCCTTGCTGATTTTTCTACTGGCCCCACAATATCCATCCCAATTCTTTCATAGGGAACAGAAACTACCAGAAGAGGGATGAGGGGAGCTCTGTATTGGGGCTTTGGTGCGGTACGCTGGCAGATGGGACCCTCCTGACAGTACTTTGCTATCCACGCTCGGGTTCCCGGCCAGAAAAACCGCTGCTGTATCCTCTGCAGAGTTCTCCTCCCCCAAATGTCCTCCCCACAACTATGAATGGGCAGCTTCCAGGACCAGAGGCTGATGGACCCGTGGTACTATAAGCTGCTCAACTTTCTTGCCCCGTTCCTCGACAACCCAATATAGTAAATCCTTCTCTACTATGAAATAAGGGCTGTCCCCCCTGGGTAAGGGCGAATACAAATGTTCTGGAAAGCATTCACGAGGTTTGGGTCTTCCTGCTGGTCTCGTCCGAAATCCTGAAGCGACATGACAGTTCTTAATGTCCTTTCGTCACTCGCCTCCTCCGGATCGGTCGGCTCTTCTGGCGTAGACGTACCGGCTCCATACACACACACACACTCTGTTCCCGAGGACTTACTCGACCTTCGAGCCACGAAGCTGGGAGAGGAAGGCAACTCCTCGAGTTGAAACGCCAACAGTTCCGATAGGCCAGGGAAATCTCACCCCAGGATCAAAGGATAGGGCGAGCGCGGGGCAACGGCTGCCACCAGCTGGATTGTCCGCCCCCGATGTTGTACTGGAAACCGCACTCTGGGGTACTTGCGAGTGGCACCATGGACGCAGAGCACCTCAAACACAGGTAAAACCTGGTCAGCACCTTCAGGGACTGACCCCGCTGAGATAATTGACAATTCACCCCCGGTATCGACAAGCGCCTGGATTGGCCGTGCTGTGATCTGGAGGGTCACCTGGAATCGGGAGGGCACAGACAAACCCTTGCTTCCGACACAGCTGTAAGCTGGTTTCCCTGATTTCCCTGCTCTGCACTCCATAGGCTCAGGTTGTTTGGTACAGTCCTTTCAGATGTGGCCCTGTTCCCAGCACTCATAGCAGATGACCAGATTGGTCCGAGTCCCCATTTCCGGAGGTTGATGGGTCCGGGGTCTTGGGACTGGTCGAGTCTTTCGGTCTGAGGACTTAGCCATTTTCCCCAGCGCAGTATAGCTCTCCATTGTGGCGGCTAGGTCCTCCATATTTTGAGGGTCAGCCTGGAGAACCCACCTCTGCATGCCTCTATCTAAGACCCGCACACAGTGGTCTAGGGCTACGGTCTCCACCACTTGGGCAGCCATATACTTTTCCGGCTGAAGCCAAGACCTCGCCATTTTTAGAAGTTAAGCCAGCTGGATTTGAGAATTCTCTGTCGAGGTCCTACGCCAGTCCTGGAACCGCTGGTCTTTGCAGGCCTTGGTTACGCCGATGTGACACAGTATGGCAGCTTTAAGCTGCGAATAGGTAGATGCCTGGTCTGGCGGGAGGTCATGGTGCATTTTCTGGGGATGCCCCGTCAAATAAGGGGCCAGCTTATTCGCCCAGCTATCCTCTGGCCATCCCAGGCATGCAGCCGCGCGCTCAAAGGTCCCCAGGTAGGCTTCTACATTGTCTGAGGGACACATCTTTTGCAACGGCCTAGGCTCCTGGTGATGCTGTCGCAGGAGACCCACTTCATCACGAATCAGGCACAGGGTTTCCTGCTGAGCTTGTACTTGTGTTTGGAGAAGCTGCATCTGGGATTGTTGCCCCGCAGCCACATTAGTTAGGGCCTTTAACAACTCCTCCATGGTGGACGGGACGGATGCACGATATATGAATCTTGCATCCCTTAACATACACCACCAAACCACAGATCAACAACAACAAAAAAAACACAAAGGGAACCCCCCCCCCCTTTTTTTTTTTTAACTAATTGACATCCACACCCTGGCTGGTTACTAATCTGACCAGAGGAAGTTTGCAGAGTCTGTGGAGACTGTCACGGTTCCGGTGGCTCCTGCAGCCACTGGGTTCCCGCTGCGCTTGGTTCATCCAGCAGAGGGTCCCTGTTTGGGCGCCAATTTGTAACAAGAGACCTTCCACCAGACAAGACGCTGACACAGTTGTATGAAAGAAATGCAGATCGTTTACTTCCACAGCATAGTAAACCGATGTTTCACAGCAAGTTTCAATGGGTACCTTAATTAGGCACCAGTTCACAAACAGCATGTACACAATCTCAGGCTCCCTGTCTCTAACACACTGGCCCGCCCTCTACCGCCTGGCCACTTGTTGGCATCAGGAACCCTGAGCCCTTGCCCTAACGAGCTTTATAAAAGTGTGGCACAGGTGTGCCTGATTGCTGGGAGCACTTGCTCCAATACATGGACCGGATCTACATGGATGGGATCTCATGTATGAAATTGCAGGGTATTTCTGTGTATCAACAGCAATACAATACTATCATTTCCAACTGCCAGATAATCTTTGACACAACAGTTAAGAGACAACCTGCTGTGTCCCAACACCTCCCTGGGCTTCCTCTTGGTCCAGCCCAAAATCCAGGTCACCTTAGCTCGGGGCACCCGAACTGTTGTGCCCTGTCCTGCAAACACCCGGGGTGGCATCCGGACTGGACTGCCACAATACTTTGAATACATAGCCTGAAGATAATTGTATACAATATTTTAAATAATTGTGTGCATTAAAAAAAACTTGTGTACATTGAACCAGCAGAAAGCGAAGGTGTCACTATCTCAGTCGTGCTGAAAAAATTCCATATTTCGGAATATTCCGTATTTCAGAATTTTGGAGACTCGGCAGGTATTGATATATTAGACATCTGGTAAAGGAAGTTAAAACAATTAAGCAGGACATTCAGCATGTAAAATTATCAAAATTCTTCACTTGATAAGAGCTGTAGGGAGATTTTCTGGATGGAGGCTTATAACGGATTTCATTTCTGGAGACAACACACATTCCAATATTTACTGGCAACTAAACCTAAAAATGCTATTTTATTGTAAGAGCTACAGTATAAATAATGGTCACACGTATTTATGTAGAACATTCAGCAGCTTATTAGAGCTGACACTATTTTAAATAAATGGGTATAATTATGAAGAGGGGATAAGCTCAAAATCTGCTCTAAACTACTGTTTTAACTGGAGATAGGGTATCACATAATTTAAGAAGCCTCCCAGTGGGTTTATTGCCGTCTGTCACCAGCCTACGACGACTACATCTGCCTTTGTGAAAAACGGCAACCTCAAAGCACTTTTGTCTTTGCCGGGTTGTGGCCGGAGACCTTGGCGGCCACATGGTTAATGGCGGCCACGGCACGTAAGGGGTTAACCCTTAAAGTTCCCGGAGCCATTTTAAGGACAATAGGTACCTGGCGCCACTGTTAAATGTACTCACGGCGCCAGGCGCGGACTGTTTAAAAATATGTTTAATAATGTGTCATCCTCCATTTACAGCCTACCTCTCCTGGTACTCACATACGCTGTGTCTTTTGGACAGCATTTATCCCCTCCTCAGGTCCCAGTGGCTTCCTTTTCCGACACAGCGTATGTGATGTCATGCTGTCACCACTGCTGAAGTGAAGAGGAGACGTGAAGAGGAGCAGGCTCTGTGCATCTTGAAGGCAAGATGAGAGAGGGCTGGGCAGACAAGAGAGGTGGGGAAGCTGATGGAGGGATACAGGGCATGGAGCTATTGGAGGTATACAGGGCATGGAGCTTCTGGAGTGACAGAGGCAGTGATATGTATAAGAGGTACACTGTGGGCATTATGTGTTTAAGTTGCACTGCTGTGGTCATTATGTATAAGGGTCACTAATATTGTGGGCATTGTGTATAATGGGCACTGCTACTGTGGGCACTGTGTATATAGGCAGCACAACTACTGTGGGCATTTTGTGTATAAGTGGCACTTCTGTGGGCATTATGTGCATAAGTGCCACTACTTTGGTCATTATGTGTAACGGGCACTACAACTGTGGACATTGTGCACATGGGGCACTACTGTGGGCATTGTATATAAGGGGCACTACTGTGTGGCATAACATGTATAGAGAGTACCATTGTGTAATGCAGTGTGAATAAAGGACACTACTGAGTGATGTAACCTGAATAAGGGGCATTACTGTGGTGTAATATGAATCAGGGGTACTACATGGGGTGTGTCACGATCCGGGTTACTGGACGCCATTATCTACCTTTCAGGTGTCTCCTGAGGCTGGCTCAGCGTTCCAGGGCCGGGTCTCAGTTGTGATGCTGACATCCTCACTCCACATCTCCTCCCTGTCATTCCGCAGGCGCTGTCACAATAAGCTCATAAAGTTAAGAATGGCGTTTCTAGCCCTCCGCGGCCTCCGCCGCCATTTCTGCACTTCCAGTATTCAAAGAAGTCTGCATGGCGTCTCCTACCAGCTGCGGCCTCCGCCTCCACCTCTTTGATTCAAATGCGCAAACAAGTCTGAATGGCGTCTCCTGCCCGCTGCGGCTTTTTGCCGCCATCTCTGTGGATCAAGTGTGCAAGTTGGCGTTCTTTGCCCTCCGCGGCCTCCGCCGCCATTACTGTTATTCCTCACATGGTTCCACAAACTAACTTTCCCTCTATTTGCCAGTATGGGCACAGCCATGTTGGTTTCAGTCACATGACATTATTTTCACCAATCCACTGTACCGCTGAACTCTGCCTGATTGATCAGCCAATCCCTGCACTGCTGCAGGTATAAAGGTCCTGTTCCTGAACCAGGAAGTTGTCAGTGCTTTGGTTGTCAAACCCAGTGTTACCAGTCTCCCTGCTTTGTGGTTGTTTGCTCAATACAGGTATTCCAGCTCCTGTCTTCAACTCCATTAGAGACCCGCACCAGTTTAACATCTAGCGGTGCAGCCTGACTCCGCAGTGTCCTAACATTGCTCCCTGCAACTGGCAGAGTCTAACACCGGCTTCCAGCAGCCTGCTTCCAGCGGTGTTCGGTTTCCAAACATCATCGGTGCTCCGCCATCGAATACTAGCAATCATCGGTGCTCCACCATCGACTTCCTAAATTCCAGCGATCCCTAGCATCACCAGTGCTACTAGCTATTCTCCAGCTACATTGGTGCCTCAAGCACTCCACTCATCTCAGCGCTCAGTTCCATCCGGCCTACCCCGCAGCTAACTCATACTCCTGTCAGTACACCAGCTTCCAGTGGACCACCTGCTGGTCAGTTCCTGTACTCCATCTACTACTCAGCACTTGGGTGCCGGTAAAGGACATTCCAACTCCTAGTCTGCCAAGACTGTTACCTAACGGTACCGCACCCAGAGGTATCCGCATCTCTGCTGTATCTACAGGAACTGTGTACTGCCTTCTCATTTAACATTTCTGACATTGCTGCTGATGTACCACCTGAACTGTGCTTTAATAAAACTTTTAAACTTATTCCTGTTGTCGTGGTCAGGCCTTCGGGCTTGGGTACTGCATGTCCAAGAGTCCCATATTACCGTCCAGGTTTAACTATACCTCTGCCCCTGCAACTGAGGCTTCCTCCCGTCAGCCCCAGCCCTCAGTTGTGACAGTGTGTAATGTGAATAAGATTGTGCTACTGTGTGGTGTAAATTGAATTGGGGGTACTATTATATGACCATGCAGCTTTTTTGTGAGATCAATGTCCCTTTATAAAGTATGAGAAGTAGGGCACTAATTTATAGTTTGCAGGGGTGTGCCGAAATCACTATCACTAGCATTGTCCCTGGCTACGCTTAATGTGAGGGGGGAGGGGGGGGGGGGGGGGGGGAGTTGCGGGGTAAATGAGTTCCACCACATCTCCAGGACCACTTTCAGCCCTGATACAGTAGCACGTGTTTACAGGACCATTAGATAATCTAAGATAGAGATCTGCACTATGACCTTCCCAGGGTGAACTTGGAACGCTAACTCTCTATGTACCCCATCTGTGTCACCCCTGTCTGTCTACCCCTTCCCTTTAGAATGTAAGCTCTCACGAGCAGGGCCCTCTTCCCTCATGTGCTTATCCTTTCTTACTTTAATAATCTTCAACTGCACCAAATCCAGCAGTCTTCTGCCACCTGATACTTATTCCAGTGTCATCTGCTGATGTAGCTATGTTTATTTACCCTGTACTTGTCCTATACTGTTATCAACTGTAAGTTGCTATTTTCCTGTTTGATTATTTGTTTATGTACTCTGTAATTGGGCGCTGCGGAACCCTTGTGGCGCCATATAAATAAAGGATAATAATAATAATAATAATAATAATAATATGAAAGCCAATAAAGTCCAACTGACCACTAGGTGGAGTTCCAAAGAACAAATGCATACAACAAAAAATGGTCTTGATTCAATTCAGCGCGGATTGAATAGCGCTGGCAATTAGCTCCTGGTGCTAATCAATTGAGCATGATGTGACACTCGCAGAATAGGAACTAACACAGTGCCTGTAGTTACTTATATCGCAGAACCAGGAACTAGCACAGCATCTGTAGTCACCTATATAACAGAACTAGGAACTAACACAGCGCCTGTAGTTACTTATATCGCAGAACCAGGAACTAGCACAGCATCTGTAGTCACCTATATAACAGAACTAGGAGATAACACAGCGCCTGTAGTTACTTATATCACAGAACCAGGAACTAGCACAGCATCTGTAGTCACCTATATAACAGAACTAGGAGCTAACACAGTGCCTGTAATCACCTATATTGCAGAACCAGAAACTATCACAGCATCTGTAGTCACCTATATAACAGAACTAGGAGCTAACACAGAGCCTGTAATCACCTATATTGCAGAACCAGAAACTATCACAGCATCTGTAGTCACCTATATAACAGAACTAGGAACTAACACAGCATCTGTAGTCACTTATATCACAGAACCAGGAACTATCACAGCAACTGTAGTCACCTATATAACAGAACTAGGAGCTAACAGCGCCTGTAGTCACTTATATCACAGAACCAGGAACTATCACAGCAACTGTAGTCACCTATATAACAGAACTAGGAGCTAACACAGTGCCTGTAATCACCTATATTGCAGAACCAGAAACTATCACAGCATCTGTAGTCACCTATATAACAGAACTAGGAGCTAACACAGTGCCTGTAATCACCTATATTGCAGAACCAGAAACTATCACAGCATCTGTAGTCACCTATATAACAGAACTAGGAACTAACACAGCATCTGTAGTCACTTATATCACAGAACCAGGAACTATCACAGCAACTGTAGTCACATATATAACAGAACTAGGAGCTAACACAGTGCCTGTAATCACCTATATTGCAGAACCAGGAACTAGCACAGCATCTGTAGTCACCTATATAACAGAACTAGGAGCTAACACAGCGCCTGTAGTCACTTATATCACAGAACCAGGAACTAGCACAGCATCTGTAGTCACCTATATAACAGAACTAGGAGCTAACACAGTGCCTGTAATCACCTATATTGCAGAACCAGAAACTATCACAGCATCTGTAGTCACCTATATAACAGAACTAGGAGCTAACACAGCGCCTGTAATCACCTATATTGCAGAACCAGAAACTATCACAGCATCTGTAGTCACCTATATAACAGAATTAGGAACTAACACAGTGCCTGTAGTCACTTATATCACAGAACCAGGAACTATCACAGCATCTGTAGTCACCTATATAACAGAACTAGGAGCTAACACAGCATCTGTAGTCACCTATATAACAGAACCAGGAACTATCACAGCAACTGTAGTCACCTATATAACAGAATTAGGAACTAACACAGTGACTGTAATCACTATTATTGCAGAACTAGGAACTATCACAGCAACTGTAGTCACCTATATAACAGAATTAGGAACTAACACAGTGACTGTAATCACTATTATTGCAGAACTAGGAACTATCACAGCATCTGTAGTCACCTATATAACAGAATTAGGAACTAACACAGTGACTGTAATCACTATTATTGCAGAACTAGGAACTATCACACCAACTGTAGTCACCTATATAACAGAACTAGGAGCTAACACAGTGCCTGTAATCACCTATATTGCAGAACCAGAAACTATCACAGCATCTGTAGTCACCTATATAACAGAACTAGGAACTAACACAGCGCCTGTAGTTACTTATATCGCGGAACCAGGAACTAGCACAGCATCTGTAGTCACCTATATAAAAGAACTAGGAGCTAACACAGCGCCTGTAATCACCTATATTGCAGAACCAGAAACTATCACAGCATCTGTAGTCACCTATATAACAGAATTAGGAACTAACACAGTGCCTGTAGTCACTTATATCACAGAACCAGGAACTATCACAGCATCTGTAGTCACCTATATAACAGAACTAGGAGCTAACACAGCATCTGTAGTCACCTATATAACAGAACCAGGAACTATCACAGCAACTGTAGTCACCTATATAACAGAATTAGGAACTAACACAGTGACTGTAATCACTATTATTGCAGAACTAGGAACTATCACAGCAACTGTAGTCACCTATATAACAGAATTAGGAACTAACACAGTGACTGTAATCACTATTATTGCAGAACTAGGAACTATCACAGCATCTGTAGTCACCTATATAACAGAATTAGGAACTAACACAGTGACTGTAATCACTATTATTGCAGAACTAGGAACTATCACAGCATCTGTAGTAGAGATGAGCGGGTTCGGTTTCTCTGAATCCGAACCCGCCCGAACTTCATGTTTTTTTACACGGGTCCGAGCGACTCGGATCTTCCCGCCTTGCTCGGTTAACCCGAGCGCGCCCGAACGTCATCATCACGCTGTCGGATTCTCGCGAGGCTCGGATTCTATCGCGAGACTCGGATTCTATATAAGGAGCCGCGCGTCGCGGCCATTTTCACACGTGCATTGAGATTGATAGGGAGAGGACGTGGCTGGCGTCCTCTCCGTTTAGAAATTAAAATAGATAGGAGAGTGAGAGTGAGACACTTCATTTACTTACTGGAGCTTAGGAGGAGTTATACTAGTGACTGATGACCAGTGACCTGACCACCAGTGCAGTTTTATAATTTATTATTATTTAATAATCCGTTCTGTTCTTGTTCTCTGCCTGAAAAAAACGATACACAGTGACTCAGTCACACTCACATACCATATCTGTGCTCAGCCCAGTGTGCTGCATCATCTATGTATAATATCTGACTGTGCTCACACAGCTTAATTGTGGGGGAGACTGGGGAGCAGTTATAGGTTATAGCAGGAGCCAGGAGTACATATTAAACAGTGCACACTTTTGATGCCAGAGTGCCACTGCCAGTGTGACTGACCACTGACCACTGTGACGAGTGACCTGACCACACTGACCACCAGTATAGTATATTGTGATTGAATGTCTGCCTGAAAAAGTACACTCGTCGTGTGACTTGTGTGGTGTTTTTTTATTCTATAAAAATTAAAAAACTCATTCTGCTGACAGACAGTGTCCACTCCAGCAGGTCCGTCATTATATAATATATACCTGTCCGGCTGCAGTAGTGATATATATATATTTTTTATATCATTATTTATCATCCAGTCTACTAGCAGCAGACACAGTACGGTAGCTCACGGCTGTAGCTACCTCTGTGTCGGCACTCGGCAGTCCATCCATAATTGTATACCACCTACCCGTGGTTTTTTTTTTCTTTCTTCTTTATACATACTACATCTCATTATCATCCAGTCTATATTAGCAGCAGACACAGTACAGTACGGTAGTCCACGGCTGTAGCTACCTCTGTGTCGGCACTCGGCAGTCCATCCATAATTGTATACCACCTACCCGTGTTTTTTCTTTCTTTCTTCTTTATACATACTACATCTCATTATCAACCAGTCTATATTAGCAGCAGACACAGTACGGTAGTTCACGGCTGTAGCTACCTCTGTGTCGGCACTCGGCAGTCCATCCATAATTGTATACCACCTACCCGTGGTTTTTTTTTCTTTCTTCTTTATACATACATACTACATCTCATTATCATCCAGTCTATATTAGCAGCAGACACAGTACAGTACGGTAGTCCACGGCTGTAGCTACCTCTGTGTCGGCACTCGGCAGTCCATCCATAATTGTATACCACCTACCCGTGGTTTTTTTTTCTTTCTTCTTTATACATACTACATCTCATTATCATCCAGTCTATATTAGCAGCAGACACAGTACAGTACGGTAGTCCACGGCTGTAGCTACCTCTGTGTCGGCACTCGGCACTCGGCAGTCCATCCATAATTGTATACCACCTACCCGTGGTTTTTTTTTTCTTTCTTCTTTATACATACTACATCTCATTATCAACCAGTCTATATTAGCAGCAGACACAGTACAGTACGGTAGTCCACGGCTGTAGCTACCTCTGTGTCGGCACTCGGCAGTCCATCCATAATTGTATACCACCTACCCGTGGTTTTTTTTTTCTTTCTTCTTTATACATACTACATCTCATTATCATCCAGTCTATATTTGCAGCAGACACAGTACAGTACGGTAGTCCACGGCTGTAGCTACCTCTGTGTCGGCACTCGGCAGTCCATCCATAATTGTATACCACCTACACGTGGTTTTTTTTTTCTTTCTTCTTTATACATACTACATCTCATTATCATCCAGTCTATATTAGCAGCAGACACAGTACAGTACGGTAGTCCACGGCTGTAGCTACCTCTGTGTCGGCACTCGGCAGTCCATCCATAATTGTATACCACCTACCCGTGGTTTTTTTTTTCTTTCTTCTTTATACATACTACATCTCATTATCATCCAGTCTATATTAGCAGCAGACACAGTACAGTACGGTAGTCCACGGCTGTAGCTACCTCTGTGTCGGCACTCGGCAGTCCATCCATAATTGTATACCACCTACCCGTGTTTTTTTTTCTTTCTTCTTTATACATACTACATCTCATTATCAACCAGTCTATATTAGCAGCAGAAACAGTACGGTAGTTCACGGCTGTAGCTACCTCTGTGTCGGCACTCGGCAGTCCATCCATAATTGTATACCACCTACCCGTGGTTTTTTTTTTCTTTCTTCTTTATACATACATACTACATCTCATTATCATCCAGTCTATATTAGCAGCAGACACAGTACAGTACGGTAGTCCACGGCTGTAGCTACCTCTGTGTCGGCACTCGGCAGTCCATCCATAAGTATACTAGTATCCATCCATCTCCATTGTTTACCTGAGGTGCCTTTTAGTTGTGCCTATTAAAATATGGAGAACAAAAATGTTGAGGTTCCAAAATTAGGGAAAGATCAAGATCCACTTCCACCTCGTGCTGAAGCTGCTGCCACTAGTCATGGCCGAGACGATGAAATGCCAGCAACGTCGTCTGCCAAGGCCGATGCCCAATGTCATAGTACAGAGCATGTCAAATCCAAAACACCAAATATCAGTAAAAAAAGGACTCCAAAACCTAAAATAAAATTGTCGGAGGAGAAGCATAAACTTGCCAATATGCCATTTACCACACGGAGTGGCAAGGAACGGCTGAGGCCTGGCCTATATTCATTGCTAGTGGTTCAGCTTCACATGAGGATGGAAGCACTCAGCCTCTCGCTAGAAAACTGAAAAGACTCAAGCTGGCAAAAGCACCGCAAAGAACTGTGCATTCTTCGAAATCCCAAATCCACAAGGAGAGTCCAATTGTGTCGGTTGCGATGCCTGACCTTCCCAACACTGGACGTGAAGAGCATGCGCCTTCCACCATTTGCACGCCCCCTGCAAGTGCTGGAAGGAGCACCCGCAGTCCAGTTCCTGATAGTCAGATTGAAGATGTCAGTGTTGAAGTACACCAGGATGAGGAGGATATGGGTGTTGCTGGCGCTGGGGAGGAAATTGACAAGGAGGATTCTGATGGTGAGGTGGTTTGTTTAAGTCAGGCACCCGGGGAGACACCTGTTGTCCGTGGGAGGAATATGGCCGTTGACATGCCTGGTGAAAATACCAAAAAAATCAGCTCTTCAGTGTGGAGGTATTTCAACAGAAAAGCGGACAACAGGTGTCAAGCCGTGTGTTGCCTTTGTCAAGCTGTAATAAGTAGGGGTAAGGACGTTAACCACCTCGGAACATCCTCCCTTATACGTCACCTGCAGCGCATTCATAATAAGTCAGTGACAAGTTCAAAAACTTTGGGCGACAGCGGAAGCAGTCCACTGACCAGTAAATCCCTTCCTCTTGTAACCAAGCTCACGCAAACCACCCCACCAACTCCCTCAGTGTCAATTTCCTCCTTACCCAGGAATGCCAATAGTCCTGCAGGCCATGTCACTGGCAATTCTGACGAGTCCTCTCCTGCCTGGGATTCCTCCGATGCATCCTTGCGTGTAACGCCTACTGCTGCTGGCGCTGCTGTTGTTGCTGCTGGGAGTCGATGGTCATCCCAGAGGGGAAGTCGTAAGCCCACTTGTACTACTTCCAGTAAGCAATTGACTGTCCAACAGTCCTTTGCGAGGAAGATGAAATATCACAGCAGTCATCCTGCTGCAAAGCGGATAACTGAGGCCTTGACAACTATGTTGGTGTTAGACGTGCGTCCGGTATCCGCCGTTAGTTCACAGGGAACTAGACAATTTATTGAGGCAGTGTGCCCCCGTTACCAAATACCATCTAGGTTCCACTTCTCTAGGCAGGCGATACCGAGAATGTACACGGACGTCAGAAAAAGACTCACCAGTGTCCTAAAAAATGCAGTTGTACCCAATGTCCACTTAACCACGGACATGTGGACAAGTGGAGCAGGGCAGGGTCAGGACTAAATGACTGTGACAGCCCACTGGGTAGATGTATGGACTCCCGCCGCAAGAACAGCAGCGGCGGCACCAGTAGCAGCATCTCGCAAACGCCAACTCTTTACTAGGCAGGCTACGCTTTGTATCACCGCTTTCCAGAATACGCACACAGCTGAAAACCTCTTACGGCAACTGAGGAAGATCATCGCGGAATGGCTTACCCCAATTGGACTCTCCTGTGGATTTGTGGCATCGGACAACGCCAGCAATATTGTGTGTGCATTAAATATGGGCAAATTCCAGCACGTCCCATGTTTTGCACATACCTTGAATTTGGTGGTGCAGAATTTTTTTAAAAACGACAGGGGCGTGCAAGAGATGCTGTCGGTGGCCAGAAGAATTGCGGGACACTTTCGGCGTACAGGCACCACGTACAGAAGACTGGAGCACCACCAAAAACTACTGAACCTGCCCTGCCATCATCTGAAGCAAGAAGTGGTAACGAGGTGGAATTCAACCCTCTATATGCTTCAGAGGTTGGAGGAGCAGCAAAAGGCCATTCAAGCCTATACAATTGAGCACGATATAGGAGGTGGAATGCACCTGTCTCAAGTGCAGTGGAGAATGATTTCAACGTTGTGCAAGGTTCTGATGCCCTTTGAACTTGCCACACGTGAAGTCAGTTCAGACACTGCCAGCCTGAGTCAGGTCATTCCCCTCATCAGGCTTTTGCAGAAGAAGCTGGAGACATTGAAGGAGGAGCTAACACGGAGCGATTCCGCTAGGCATGTGGGACTTGTGGATGGAGCCCTTAATTCGCTTAACAAGGATTCACGGGTGGTCAATCTGTTGAAATCAGAGCACTACATTTTGGCCACCGTGCTCGATCCTAGATTTAAAGCCTACCTTGGATCTCTCTTTCCGGCAGACACAAGTCTGCTGGGGTTGAAAGACCTGCTGGTGAGAAAATTGTCAAGTCAAGCGGAACGCGACCTGTCAACATCTCCTCCTTCACATTCTCCCGCAACTGGGGGTGCGAGGAAAAGGCTCAGAATTCCGAGCCCACCCGCTGGCGGTGATGCAGGGCAGTCTGGAGCGACTGCTGATGCTGACATCTGGTCCGGACTGAAGGACCTGACAACGATTACGGACATGTCGTCTACTGTCACTGCATATGATTCTCTCACCATTGAAAGAATGGTGGAGGATTATATGAGTGACCGCATCCAAGTAGGCACGTCACACAGTCCGTACTTATACTGGCAGGAAAAAGAGGCAATTTGGAGGCCCTTGCACAAACTGGCTTTATTCTACCTAAGTTGCCCTCCCACAAGTGTGTACTCCGAAAGAGTGTTTAGTGACGCCGCTCACCTTGTCAGCAATCGGCGTACGAGGTTACATCCAGAAAATGTGGAGAAGATGATGTTCATTAAAATGAATTATAATCAATTCCTCCGTGGAGACATTGACCAGCAGCAATTGCCTCCACAAAGTACACAGGGAGCTGAGATGGTGGATTCCAGTGGGGACGAATTGATAATCTGTGAGGAGGGGGATGTACACGGTGATATATCGGAGGATGATGATGAGGTGGACATCTTGCCTCTGTAGAGCCAGTTTGTGCAAGGAGAGATTAATTGCTTCTTTTTTGGTGGGGGTCCAAACCAACCCGTAATTTCAGTCACAGTCATGTGGCAGACCCTGTCACTGAAATGATGGGTTGGTTAAAGTGTGCATGTCCTGTTTATACAACATAAGGGTGGGTGGGAGGGCCCAAGGACAATTCCATCTTGCACCTCTTTTTTCTTTAATTTTTCTTTGCGTCATGTGCTGTTTGGGGAGGGTTTTTTGGAAGGGACATCCTGCGTGACACTGCAGTGCCACTCCTAGATGGGCCCGGTGTTTGTGTCGGCCACTAGGGTCGCTTATCTTACTCACACAGCTACCTCATTGCGCCTCTTTTTTTCTTTGCGTCATGTGCTGTTTGGGGAGGGTTTTTTGGAAGGGACATCCTGCGTGACACTGCAGTGCCACTCCTAGATGGGCCCGGTGTTTGTGTCGGCCACTAGGGTCGCTTATCTTACTCACACAGCTACCTCATTGCGCCTCTTTTTTTCTTTGCGTCATGTGCTGTTTGGGGAGGGTTTTTTGGAAGGGACATCCTGCGTGACACTGCAGTACCACTCCTAGATGGGCCCGGTGTTTGTGTCGGCCACTAGGGTCGCTTATCTTACTCACACAGCTACCTCATTGCGCCTCTTTTTTTCTTTGCGTCATGTGCTGTTTGGGGAGGGTTTTTTGGAAGGGACATCCTGCGTGACACTGCAGTGACACTCCTAGATGGGCCCGGTGTTTGTGTCGGCCACTAGGGTCGCTTATCTTACTCACACAGCTACCTCATTGCGCCTCATTTTTTCTTTGCGTCATGTGCTGTTTAGGGAGGGTTTTTTGGAAGGGACATCCTGCGTGACACTGCAGTGACACTCCTAGATGGGCCCGGTGTTTGTGTCGGCCACTAGGGTCGCTTATCTTACTCACACAGCTACCTCATTGCGCCTCTTTTTTTCTTTGCGTCATGTGCTGTTTGGGGAGGGTTTTTTGGAAGGGACATCCTGCGTGACACTGCAGTGCCACTCCTAGATGGGCCCGGTGTTTGTGTCGGCCACTAGGGTCGCTTATCTTACTCACACAGCTACCTCATTGCGCCTCTTTTTTTCTTTGCGTCATGTGCTGTTTGGGGAGGGTTTTTTGGAAGGGACATCCTGCGTGACACTGCAGTGACA